>NC_134413.1:19183706-19483706 GCF_038048845.1 Mixophyes fleayi
TCAAGTATAGGCCTGTTAGTGTGGTAATTACATTCCGAACTGAAATATATCAGAGGCAGGATAAAGGAAACAGTAAATGGAGCATGTCCAGGATAATATTGCCAAAAAGCCCAAAATGTTAGTTCAAATAACGTATACCTTGCTTACATGGATATATTATTATTATTATTATTATTTATGTTTTTATTTATAAGGCGCCAGAGATTCTGGAAAATCGTACAAATACAGATAAAACATAACTATAACAGTGTGTAAAATCAATACATGAAGCACTTACACATAAGTGCCACCGATGAGTGTGAGTAAAACCATAGGGACTCACACAGAGTGCAGCAAAAAACAAGGACAGAAGACAAGACAATAGACAGAGAGGATCCTGCCCATAAGAGCTTACATTCTAGAGGGAGGGGTGGTGAGAGACAGTAGGAGCAAGCAGGATAAAATGAAGATTATATATTGCAATAAATAACTGGTCAACTAGGAATGAGCAATACATAGAGGAAGCAGCTACTTCTATGTGAGAAGGTGTTTAAAGTGTTTTTATTTAGCAATTAGAGGTATACACCAGGGGAGGGCTGGCAAATTTTAGCCCCTGGGGGTGAGACTCGGCCCAGCAGCCTATTGGGAACATTTTAAAGGAAATAAATGCAGGAAGCCCAGTGCCCCAGCTCAAGGTAGCTCACTATGGGACCCATAGGCAAACCAAGTTGGGGGGGGGGGTTTCCTAGTGCCTGGAAACCCCCCTCCAAGACTGGGACACTGTATAATTAAGGTGGCTGGATCCTGCTCCCACTTCACACGGCTCTGCTTGAAAAGGGAGAGCTGCGTGCACCTAACAGTAGTGCACGCAGCATTGCCCATTTATATTATGGGGATAGTAAGAGTTGGAGAGCAGCCAAGCACTCTCTAAAATTATAGCCACGCCCCCCATGCATGCTGGTCACGCCCACTGGCGGCGTGGTGTGGAAACTCCCCTCTACAAATCCTGCGTTTGCCCCTGGGACCAGCCGGGGGACAGATGCCCCCCCAACCCCCAGGCTAGCCAGCCCATGGGATACACCATTACCTGGCAATGCAGGACTCAGTGTATCCATTCAGCTGCAATATAGTTCTATGGACATATTGTAATTTGCTTGTTCTCCCTCTAGTGAAACGGACCTCATATAATAGCGAGCCCCCTCTCTGCTTCAGGTAATGGTTGTGCCCCCCACCAGTTATTTAACAACTCCTTTAACTTTCATGCACACTTTAATGTCAAGTTACCCAGCTTATCCTTACACAGCTCCATTGAAATTAAAGCAGTTGCAAACTTAGCGTAACCTCCCACCAGATGTATGGGGAAAGACTACAGTAAGGTACTATAAATATTGTTCTGCTGCCTACATAAAGCATTATATCAGTATATCTCTGCAGTTATCGTCCATGTTCATATTCCAAATATTCAGGTAAATGAGTTGTTCATAATAATAATTATATTTTTTTTAACATGTATAGAAAAATAAATCTTACAGTAAGAATACTAAATGACGCCACCTTTGTTTTGTGTGGCATACATTAAGGTTTATATTACGAGCATCTATTCACCTTTTGAAATCACTTTCATTCCTGTGTTATTTTGATGTGTAAATATGTACAGGTATTATTAAAGATTTTCCCTTTCAAAGGTTTAGCCATTATCTTGCACCTTTTAAGTGTGCTTGGCTTCTTCTGTTTTGCCCTAGTTGTTGCAGATGTTTATATAGATCAGGATTGTCTTTGTGTTGTATTATCACACTGTGCACACATGAAACCAAAGGAAATACTCACAATCACGAGACATTACTGTGAAATTATACGTGCAAAGCAAACAAGTTTAATGACAACCTACATACAGGGAAATGGACCAAAACCACACGTGCAAGAATTAATTCCACCACTGTGTAAGTTATAGGGTCAACGGCAGGAATGTGAACCCGTGTAAGTAGGGGAACACGAACAGGCGCCATAACAGGAAAGTGTATGTATAAAAAGCACATATAAAAGAGTCAGTACATCAAATACATTCTCACAAGAGGCACAAAGACTGTATTGTTCAAGAAAATGTCCCTCCTTGTTGACCTGTTTTTTTTGTGCTGCTTAATAACTTTTTGTCTTCTGTCTTCTTTAATAGCTTGGCTGAACTAACGATAGCTGTTTGAGCATGCACAGCCCATGTGGAAAAGGGTACACTTTCAATAAGTGTGTTATAATAAAAAGATTTCATTATCCTGGTACTTTCCCAGCATGCACTAGGGGACGAGGTCTACTTGTTTTTATTTTTAGTATATTTGTAACCATGGAAGCACCACACAGACAGTGTAGCAGTTATAGGAGATTTTCTAAATCAAGGGGGACTGTGTGAGTTTGGAACTAAAAAGTCTCCCGATATGTATTAAACTGGACAATCTAGTCTTTCCAAAGCAGCATTGATTCAGCAGATGAGGTAGATGGGGTCTGTGTGGTGTTTTTGAGTGTGGGGCAGATGACCAGTCAAACAGTGGTGTCGCCGTGAGCCAATCCGGGCGGCGCGCTCACGTCATAAGGCACCGGGCGTTCAGTCGATGGCGGAGCTCGAGGAGACCAGACCTCGTGGGACCGCGGCGGACCAAGAGAGAAGACCGGCCGGTAGCAAAGACAGAGAGCCCTTGTCAGGGCTGAAAGCTACTCTGTCTATTGAAGACCCGGCTGCGGAGAGAAGAGGAGAGGAGTCTCGGTGGCCGTCCCTGGAAGGCCAGAAGAGGACCTACACAGAGGTAGCCGGAAGTGTCCCTGGAACAGGTAAGGCCCCTGGGGCACCACCTCTCCCGGGCCGCGACCACACTCTTGTACCCGTCTGTAGCAGCCATCTTTTCCTGGGCACAAGGCCCGAGCCGCATACTAGGCATTAGGCCTGAGCCGCAGTTAGGCTATTAGTGGGCTCAGGCCCATAGCAGCTAGTAGGGGGTTCAGCCCCAGAAGCAGGGCACTAGGGCCTTAGTCGGTAGTCCTGCGCTGTAGGCCCATGGTGTAGGTAGGGGGCTCAGCCCTACAATAGGGCACAAGGCCCTTAGTTAGGTCCAGGCATTAGGCCTGAGGCAGATAGGGGATACAGCCCCACAGCAGGGCACAAGGCCCTTAGTTAGGTTTGGGTGTTAGGCCGTCACCAGGTAAGGGACTCAGCCCCACAGGCAGGGTACCAGGCCCGCGGCAAGGTAGGCCCCTAGTTAGGGCAGGGCACTAAGCCATCTTTCTTCAGGGCATGCAGCAGGCTCTGGGCAGAGTAAGAAGGCATAGTGTGCATTGGTACTGTATTGTTGTGGGCATTGTGTACTGTATTGTTGTGGGCATTGTGTACTGTACTGTTGTGGGTCTGGTGGTACTGTATTGGTGTGTGCATACGTAGGTTGTGGGGTTGGGTTGTGTCTCCTCTCCAGGATCAGGAAGTCAGCGTCCCATTGGAGAGAGGCTCTGGTGTTTGGTCCGTTCTCTGGCCACCCGCTAGGCCTGGAATGGGCAAGGACAACGGACAAAGCTCCACGCCAGAGGAAGAAGCCACATGGTAGTCCTCCCGCCTGGTAAGTCGCTGTCATACCCGTAGGTGCCAGCAGTAGTGGTTGGGTTCTTCGTTGGCATTGCAACACAGCCCTTGTGAGTTCTGGGGGAGCTTCCTGCGGTTCCATTTGGGTGCCTGTTCTGAGTTCCGGCAGGTTAGCCTGATGGTTCCAGGGCAGGCCCTGTCTCATGGGGTAGGGCGTGGTTCACATGAGTTCCGGTAGTGCACTGACGGTTTTCGGGTGGGAATCGCTTTGCTGGCAAGCGTAGCCCTGTCACTCGAACCGCTGGGTGGCCCCCGGATGCATCAATAACTGATTTCAGTACTGCGACCATTGCTGCAGAATCTCTCTTTCACAGAAGCTGATTTGTTATACACGATGGACCTCGTGAATTCAGAGAATTTTCAAGCGCTCATCTTTCCATTGGCCAATGTTATTGACTGCTGAAGTTGTTGTGGTTTCAACCAATGAAAGCTCCGTAGTTTCAGTCATCCATGATATTGGGTGGAATCCCCGCAATATCCACTACACTGCTGAGTCTGTGTTAGTCTCTTGCGATTTTTAGTTTAGTAAAGTAATTTTTTTTACATTAGGTCTTATCAGCATAAGAGAGGTGTCAATTTTTTCTCAGAACTGGTACTCAGTTTTTGCAAAAGTCCTGCTGAGAAGCTAACCCCCCTTTTCCATGGCAAGGAGTAGGAAATACACATTTATTTATTTATATTTTTCTTATATACATTGCGCTTTACTGAACTGAATTCTGCTCTTACCTGAAGGACAATTAGATATCTAGAACTTTGTAATATAATCACAAGTTAGTGGTGTTCTTTAATGATAAAATATTCTTTTTTTATTTTGTATTTTCGGTTTAAAATGAAATTGCATCTAAAACGTAATGTTGTCATTATTTCCTGCATTGACTACTGCAACCTCCTGCTATCTGGCTTCCTCCCCACCTCTCTATGCCCTCTAAAATCCATTATAAAGGCTGTAGCAGAACTAGTTTTTCTCTCTCTCTCCGCTCCACAAACGCGGCATCACACTGTCAATCCCTACACTCCCTACACTGTTTTTCCATTACCTACCGATTCCAACTCAGGCTACTCACCCTCAGCTTCAATGCCCTCACACTCCTCCCCATCATACATCTCTGACTTCACCAGATACTCTTCCTCTCACTCTCTTAGATCTACTGCTGACGTGTATCTCACCTCGACACTGGTAACCACTTCTCACTTTTGCCACAAAGACTTCTCTCGTGCTGCTCCTCACTTATGGAACTCCCTATCCCACCTGACCGGAATCTCTTCCAACCTACGATCTTTCAAGTACTCTCTCACAACCCCCATCTTCACTATAGCCAATGCTACCACCACCTGATAATACTCAGGTGTGCTATCATCTAGAATCCCAATCTATGCTATGAGCCCTTATAACTCCTATTGTCTCAGCATTACCATCGCGCGTCCTTTAGACTGTAAGCTCTCATAATCAGGGCCCTCTGTCTAACTTCTGAATCTTCTCTATCACCCTTGTATGTACCTGTTCTATTTTTATGTATGATTTCTATTTTGTATTAGTTATATACAGACTGGGCTGTGGAGGTTCGTTGCACCTTACAGATAAAAAATAATAATGATAATTATGATAATTGACCACAGGCTAACATGCATTCATATTTTGTGGTTTATTGATTATGTCTGTTTACTTTGCTTTTTTTAATAAACAGAAAAAGAGTTTATGAAACATTTATCTCGACTTTATTCATGTATATAATAACAGGGACGTGAACGATGAAGACAGGACGTTTTCTTTGCAACTGAAAAGCATTTATCTCTGTGCTGAAACCAAGAGATTGTTCTTATGCTATTAAAATTGCTCTTGTAGCCTTCACTGGCGATAAGAACACGCTGACCAACAATAAGCTGAGGATTGTCAGGTCTATCAACATGTCAATTTTTCCCACTCACTTAAATAGAGTTGATATTGTTCTGACTATCTACCATCAAAGTTCTGTTACAAGAAGTTCCTGGAAAGAGCTTTGTTTCTGATTATAAATAGACATGACAAATATTAAAGACTATGTTGAGAGATCAGCAGTCATATTCTCACTATACCATCATGGTAGGTGAGACGTTGAGACAAGAGCCTCACTGAAATGAATGATGTAGTCTGTAGGTCTATTCAGAAAGGGTGATGGAGCCATTCAACAGTCTCCAAGTAGATAAAAAAACATTTGTAAAAAGAATTATTTAAAACAAAGCCCCAGAGAGATACAAGGGTGTAAATGCAAAAATCTAATAGTAAAATAGGCAATATTGGAACTCAGAAGAATGGACCATTCATTGGGCTTCATTTACAAAAAAACTTTACATAATTTTACAAGTGGATAGGAGGTTGGACTTTTGCACAATGCACCTCAGATTTGTCCACCTCTCCACACACCTAGGGCTAGATTTACTAAGCTGCGGGTTTGAAAAAGTGGGGATGTTGCCTATAGCAACAAATCAGATTCTAGCTTTCATTTATTTAGTACCTTCTACAAAATGATAGCTAGAATCTGATTGGTTGCTATAGGCAACATCCCCACTTTTTCAAACCCGCAGCTTAGTAAATCTAGCCCCTAGTGTTTTTCCCAAGGTTCAAGAAAAGGTGTGAAGCTTGATGTGCGCTGGATGGGCCATTTAGACCAAGATGTTTTGCGCTGCAAATCCAGTGCATTAATAAGTTCCAGTGCCTGCAGCACAAGTGCAGTTACAGCTTAAGGCAAGAAGTCTCACAAGTAGAAGGAACTAGTTTTAGCAACATATAACCAATCTCCGTCACTGATGGATGGTTCTGTTGAACCATGGTTTTCCATGGTATTTTTGTAAGCAGAAAGATACCAAATAGCAGATGATTACATTTAAGAGAAACAAAGATAGGGATAATAGGCAGGATATAAAAACAGTGCCTGCATGTCTGTTAACTCCATCTATGAAATCTTTCCACAAATCGAGACCTGCAATCTGTTCAAACAATTGTGATCAAGTAAAAGACAGGGAGTGTTGTCATGGGTTACGGCACATTTTGGGCTAGATTTACTAAGCTGTGGGTTTGAAAAAGTGGGGATGTTGCTTATAGCAACCAATCAGATTCTTGCTTTCATTTATTTAGTACATTCTACAAAATGACAGCTAAAATCTGATTGGTTGCTATAAGCAACATCCCCACTTTTTCAAACCCGTAGCTTAGTAAATCTAGCCCTTTGTCTCTATACCAGTTTTCATAAACGTGTCCAGGGGTGTAACATGCCATCGCAGGGCCCCATAACAAAAGTTTCCAGAACTGAAATCCCAAATGAGGCTTCAGTGTGCATGCACCGTCCCCAGCACATGCTCGGTAGAGGTCCTTAGGGATAGATGGACTGGTACCCAGGGGCAGGCTGGGCTAGAGGGCAGGAGTGTCTCTGCCCCCTGGGCCGGTCCCATAGTGGGCTAACTTGGGCTGAGTCACTGGGCCACCTGAATTTTTTTTTCTTTTTAAAAATGTTCCTAATAGGCTGCTGAGTTGAGTCTTTCCCCACCCAGAGCTAAAATTTGCCAACCCTCCCCTGCTTGTACCGCCTGGCCCCTCTCACCTCTGAGCCCCTGTTTGGCATAATAGAGGAGTTGGGCTTTGCTACATTCATAGCCCATAGTGTTAATTGCCTTGCGCTGGCTCTTACCAATATCCCCTGCACACTCATAGCGGATTACGTTGGTCAGAAACTCATATTAAAAGGTGATTTTTATCCACAGGAGCTGTCTGGACAGATTTCAGATAGTTGACAGATATGGCTGGATTATCCTAAAAGAGTGGTCTTTTTTTCTCTGGCTTGGTCCTGAGATGTGAGTTACTCTTAGTTAAGACAGAGTAGGGTCTCTCAACTCTTCCCCCTCCTTTTTTCTTGCATTCTTTTTTCCCCTTCTTCCTTTCAGATGACTTTGGGGGACAGGGCAAAATCAACACCCCTTATACTCTGATGTGAATTGACTTATATATACCAAGTTAATATAGGCTTATATCCCCTTTTGATCCAGTTTTATCTTGAATCCCATAGGCAAACCGAGGGGGGGGGGGGTTCCTAGTGCCTGGAAACCCCCTCCAAGCCTGGGGCACTGTATAATTGAGGTGGCTGGATCCTGCCCCCGCTTCACACGGCAGTGCTTGAATAGGGAGAGCTGCGTGCACCTAACAGTAGTGCACGCAGCATTGCCCATGTATATTATAGGGATAGGAAGAGTTGAAGAGCAGCCAAGCACTGTCTAATATTATAGCCACGCCCCCATGCATGCTGGTCACTCCCACTGGTGGCGTGGTGTGGAAACCCCCCTCTACAAATCCTACATTATGCTAAATGTGTTCTCATAAAGCTCTTGCCCCAGGGTAACTGGGTAAAACATTACATTTCTCCATTCATACACGCAGATGGCATTTATATTTCCAGATTTTAGTTTTTTTTTAAGGATGCTCATATCTAATACTGGAATGCCCTCTTCAGACAGATATCTCCCCTCCTTCCTACCAAGTCCTCTGGCCAATTGCAAAAAATATTACAGTGTAGCATTCTCTATAAAATAAGCAATGAGTTCCATAAAGTCATGTTTTAAATTGAGTTAAAATAATACCCATTTTTAATAGGAAAGTTAAAGATAAAATGTAATTAGTTAATATAAATATCTGTTACTGAGATTTGCTATATTGAATACAAGAAAAACATCACGGGTCTGATTCATTAAGGATCTTAAATTAAGAAAAAACAATCAGTATTTAACTTATGTGCAAAATAGAAAACTAAATTTGCACCCCCTGCATTGTAACATGGTTTTGTCCAGGAGACTTAAATAAGAAACGTATTAATTTAAGATCCATAATGAATCAGACCCCACATGTGCTTGTAGTATCTCTAGTTGATCTCTGACCAGCTCTGCAAGGACAGAAATAATTTGTGACCCCACTATACTCAGAGATTGTGCAAGATTGTCCAAAAGTGCTTTATCACTTAGCTAAATGTCACCTTTCCTAACAATCGCAGTCTACCTACTTTGCTGACAAGGGAGCATTCATTAAAATTATACAGAGAGATTAAACTTTTTGCAGCTTTCAAATATGTTTTCTGTTATGAATGCATAGACCCAAACTCCTCTGTCTGAACCTTCGCCAGTAAAATAGGTTACAAACCCATCTTTAATTAAAGATGTGTCTTTTACTGCCTCAGGGAAAGTAATTAACAAAGGGTTATCCTCTAATTTCCCTCAATTTGTTAGTCCTTTTTGTGGACTTATATGTTTGCGTTTGGAAAAAGTGAAAAATTAAATGACATGTGCCAAGCAATTAATTAAAACAGGAAGTAGCCCAAAGGATAAGAACGCTTGCCATCTTGTAAGGCTTAGGACTTGGAGCAGACATAATTAATTATATATCAATGAGGAGGCTTGGGAAAATGTTCTATAAAAAATGCCAGCTAACTCAGGTGCATTTGTTTTTATCAATTCACACTTTTATTTGCAATAGTTCACTTTAAACAGAATTTTAACTTTTAAAATGAAAGTGTACATTAGTTCCTGGATCCTAAAATAGTGTCAGAGTTTGAGTTAAGTTACCTAATTCAGTGATGGAACAAAGCAGCGGATGGCCCCAGTGCAGTATAAATTAGGGCTCCATTTCTGGAAATAAATGTCATATTATACACAGTAAGATATACAGCACTGTCCAGTATATTACACCCAGAAATTACCAGCATGTCTAACCTAGCTGTCGCCAACATATTTAAGACAACAGTATCCGGCACAGATGGCAGGGGTTAATAAAGTCTAGTGGTACAAGGTCTTTTCCGGTGGCATTCTTTCCTGTCTGTGCCATTCTCTTCAACCCTTTCTACACTGTGTTTTTGTCAGGGGGTCAGTATATATTGTGTGTGTGATGGGGCCAGTATATATTGTGTGTGTGTGTAATGGGGCCAGTATATATTGTGTGTACGTGTGAGGGGGCCAGTATATATTGTGTGTGTGATGGGGCCAGTATATATTGTGTGTGTGTGTAATGGGGCCAGTATATATTGTGTGTGCGTGTGAGGGGGCCAGTATATATTGTGTGTGTGTGATGGGGCCAGTATATAATGTGTGTGTGTGTGTGTGATGGGGCCAGTATATAATGTGTGTGTGTGAGGGGGCCAGTATATAATGTGTGTGTGTGAGGGGGCCAGTATATAATGTGTGTGTGTGAGGGGGCCAGTATATAATGTGTGTGTGTGAGGGGGCCAGTATATAATGTGTGTGTGTGAGGGGGCCAGTATATAATGTGTGTGTGTGAGGGGGCCAGTATATATTGTGTGTGTGTGATGGGGCCAGTATATATTGTGTGTGTGTGATGGGGCCAGTATATAATGTGTGTGTGTGTGAGGGGGCCAGTATATAATGTGTGTGTGTGAGGGGGCCAGTATATATTGTGTGTGTGTGAGGGGGCCAGTATATATTGTGTGTGTGTGATGGGGCCAGTATATAATGTGTGTGTGTGTGTGAGGGGGCCAGTATATATTGTGTGTGTGTGAGGGGGCCAGTATATATTGTGTGTGTGTGAGGTGGCCAGTATATATTGTGTGTGTGTGAGGTGGCCAGTATATATTGTGTGTGTGTGAGGGGGCCAGTATATATTGTGTGTGTGTGAGGTGGCCAGTATATATTGTGTGTGTGTGCGCGTGTGTGTGTGTGCGCGTGTGTGTGTGTGAGGGGGTCATTATATATATTGTGTGTGTGTGTGTGTGAGGGGGCCCAGTATATATATTGTGTGTGTGTGTGTGTGTGAGGGGGCTAGTATTTATTGTGTGTGTGTGTGTGAGGGGGCCAGTATATTATGTGTATGTGTGTGAGAGGGCCAGTATATTTTGTGTGTGTGTGAAGGGGCCCAGTATATATTGTGTGTGTGTTTGTGAGGGGGCCAGTATATATATATTGTGTGTGTGTGTGTGAGGGGGCCAGTATATATTGTGTGTGTGAGGGGACCAGCATATTGAGTGTGTGTGTGTGAGTCAACCAGTATATATTGTGTGTGTGTGTGTGTGAGAGAGGGGGGCAGTGTATATATTGTGTGTGTGTGTGTGTGTGTGTGTGTGTGTGTGAGAGAGAGGGGGCTAGTATATACTGTGTGTGTGTGTATGTGAGGGGGCCAGTATATATTGTGTGTGGGGGGAGGGGGCCAGTATAGTGGGAGGGACTGATCTAAAGACACCAGCGGCCACAGGTGATGAAACTGACAGGTACAGGTAGGAAAGAGCAGGACGGTCTGCCAACTGTCCTAAAACTGTTGGAGCAGTCCTAAATATGGGTGACTGTCTCGCTTAGTCAGGATTTTGTCTGACTACAAGGACAGTTGGGAGGCATGACCCGCTTCACACTGTAGTGCTCGTGAAGGCAGAGCTGTGTGCACCTAACAGTAGTGCCCACAGTATTGCCTGTGTATTTGTCTAAAATGATAACCATATTACATCATAGGGTCCCCCCTGTCTAAAGTACCCCAGTCTCCCCCCCAGAGCTTTAATCCATCCAGCTCTGGGCCAGGGTGTCAGATTGACACCTAGTGCTCTGCTCCTCTTCCCAGTAGCACCGCTCATATTATTTGTTTTAGGTTAACCCTAAAATATATTGATAAATATATATTCTACCATAGACCACCCTTTAAGGATGGGCCGCTACTTATGGGCCAGTGCTATGTGCTCGCCACCCCAGGCTAAAGTCTGCCAGCCAGCCCCCTGGAGCAGGGGACGTCTCACAGCCACTCACACAGCTCTATGTGGGTAGAAGGTGGCTGTGCAGAGCACTGGTTGCAATGTGGTTTCACAGCGCATGCACAAACCCAGGACAGGAGGGCGCTGGAGATCCCAGTGCTGACCCAGGTTTGGTGGGGTACAACATATGACAAGAAGAGGGTTAAGGGGCATAACATGCAACAAGGGGCCATGACATGTACATTTAGATGCTTTCTGTTTAATATATTGATCGTTAGGATGCTCTCTGCTTTGCATAGCTGTCACTAGAATGCTCTTTGCATTGTATATTGGTCACTACTTTGAACAGTGTATTATATATCGGCCACTAAGATGCAATCTATATTATATAGAGATCACTTTTTCTGTACGTATAGAAGTCACCTGAATACTCTCTGTATTGCATGGCAATTAATAGAATGCTCTCTTTATCGCACAGTGGCCATTAGAATGCTCTTGTATTGCGTAGTGGTCACTAGAATGCTCTTGTATTGTATAGAGGTCACTAAAATGCTCTCTGTATTGTATAGTGGTCACTAGAATAGTCTTGCATGGAATACTAGTAGTTGTTGTATTTGCTTAAAGCTCATTCCCATATAAAAAATTCATATATTTCATTCGCTATATAAAACCTCCTCTACATTAGGCAAACCACGTCCACAGGATCTACCTGTATGTCACACCCGTTTATTTGTTAATATAACCAACCCTTATTACATTCCAGGTGGCTACATTTATTCCACCTGTGTAACCGCTGACATATCTTAAATGTTACACCTTAGACATTGGTTACATATGTCACGCCTATTACACGCATATGCAATCTGTATTCAGATTATCATTCTGTTGTCTCCCCCTTCTATTATGTATCTGATATATTATGACTGACTACTGATTGTTTCCTATAGCCATCATCATCTAAATGGATTGAATTTTTAAATACATTTATAATTTAACGTTCAATATTGGTTTAATATTTTATTACGGGGCATTGTTGAATTTATTGTTTATCTCTCAATTCACGACCATGGCCTTATCTGTGTGGAGTTTGTATGTTCTCCCCGTGTTTGCGTGGGTTTCCTCCGGGTGCTCCGGTTTCCTCCCACACTGCAAAAACATTCTGGTAGGTTAATTGGCTGCTAACAAACTGACCCTAGTCTTTGTCTTTCTGTCTCTGTGTGTTAGGGAATTTAGACTGTAAGCTCCAATGGGGCAGGGACTGATGTGAATGAGTTCTCTGTACAGCGCTGCGGAATCAGTGGCGCTATATAAAGAAATGATGATGACGATGATGATCTCTACATTTTGTTCTTTCACTCTTGATGATTATAGTGCACAACAATATCTCCCCACCACTTACAGTATCCTTGGTGTGTATGTAAAGGCTATACAAGGTTTACATGAATGTGAATTTCTGCGCACATTGTTGATGTTTACGGGTGACATGAATTTGCTATGTATTTTTGTGTATATTTAATGAAGAATACGGAAATGAGTTCACAAATCAGTAAATGGACGCAGTTTCGCTTCTCTCCAACAGAGGGCAGCAGTTCAACAGACATTGCTGCCTGGCGCATGTTTCAGCTAGAAAATATAAGTCAACCTTTTTGCTGTATGAAATTAAACACCATCCATTAGATTGGCTGGGCAGCCTCGAGCTTGTACTCAATCCCATTTTCAACCAAAGGCAATTATATAATTACATTCACTATCCTCTCCCACAAAAAAATGCACTTTATTTCTTTAGTCTGATCCAGTTGCATCTTGCAGAGGCCTGCACATCATGTTTACATAAAGCTTTTTTTTTTTCAATTTAATTGAGGAAACATTGTGAAATATTGTGTTTGTTTTTACAAAGGAAATGATTGGTTGCAGATAGAGCTTCACAGTAAAGCAACGATTGCTGTCTGCTTTGGGCTTCATTCATCTTTATGCACCTTTTCGTCTGGAGATATTTTCTTCATTCATTTATGAGTTCATTTTTTTTAACATTGTACAATACTTTGCAGCTTTGAAGGAGCATGCTTCAGTACTCTAAAACATATATTATTTCTGTACCTCAGTTAAGGTGTACACATGGTGCAGGCAGCCATATTGTAGGCGGAACCAATTTTCATGAGGAAGCCACTTATCAATTGACTAGGAACCTATGACATCACTGAGGTGTGACGAACCGTTTGAAAATACTGTACAGTAAAGCTAGGTACACACTACAGATGATGATGATGATGATGATGACTTAACCATGACGCTTATTCAGACTTAAGCTGGGTACAGACTACAGAAATTTCGACCAACTTTCTATGCCAAGCGATTTTACATGCGATCGATGGTCCGATCGCTCGGTCCATGGACTGCATACACACTAGCCTTGTTTAGGATGATAAAGAGAAGAGCGGATGTCCCTTTAGCGACTTTTTACAGCCATGTTGTCGTGAGCAATGACTGTAATTTCGTACTCACTGTTGTGGATCGGTCGGAAACTTATACACACTACACAGCGGAAACGAGATTGGAACGAAAATATTAAACGGTACGACCAACCAAATGAGGCCACAATCGTCCATTTGGGCAGACTTTCGACCATCGTGTCACTACACACACTGACCCGACTTTCGAACGAGCGGTCGTATGTCGGCTGATTGAGCCGATTATTGGACGAAAACCGTGTAGTGTGTACCCAGCTTAACAAAGAAGGGTCATTGAGGACTTTCTGTAGCTTTAGGCAAATGAGATGCACAATGCATAGATTTTGCGATTTCCAGATGCAACTAAAATGAGAGGGGGAATTGTGGACTCTGTCCTCAAAATACTGTATTTATTGGCTTAATTGTACCTGGCATAGGGGAATTAGCCATAGATTTATGTTATATCTCTCCGCAGGCTATGTACTCAGGGGATTATGTCTGTTACTTTGGCTACTCTCTGTCAGATTTTCGTTTCTTTTCGGACCTGACAACACCCTCAGTGATGTCATACATATTTTCTGTCAATATGTCACTCCCACAAGCTTTTGTAGTGTGAGAGGATTATCACACCTCCATAAGAATGTTATAAAAGCTCGAATGGAGATAAAAGGATTATGGGAAGGAGAAGAAAAACAATGGCAACAGTAACGAATAGCGAGCTCTGCAATTAGGCTCAGTAGTGTCACCATATAATAAAAGAAAAATAATGGCTAGAATCTCTTTAAGTAATTGAGGCTAAAGGTAATTTTAAACACTCATTAAGTCAGCACAGGTTACTGCAGTTGTAGAATGCATACAGGGGCTCATTTGCATTCTTGCTGCATAATACTAGTTTTGCGCACAGAACACTAGTCTTATTGCTTTGTTCAAAGTATAAAGCGCATTATACGCCAAAAACGCAAGTTGCGTTCAAGTGCATGCAAATTCCATACAATGAACAGGAGCAGAACATTGTGTACTAGTGAGATAGGTTAGTATTCAGCTATGCATAGTTCACACACATCGTCTACACATCAATCACACTCATGAGTTACACACACTGCATACAAATTTCTCACACAAATCTCATACACTGCATTTATACACATTACATACAAATTTCTTCACAGATTACACTTAATAAATCATGCACATTAAGCACTCACAACCTAAGCACACATCACATGACATAAAGTATTTCATTCTACTACAGATGACATTAACTCTTTGTGTTACTACCTCCTGATACGAAGCTTAGTGCAGACACACGGCAGCAGAGGGGTGCGTGAGCAGGAGGGTCAAACATAAGCGCCAACCTGTTGCTTGTGGCTTGTGATTGGTCATCCTGCTCAACCCCCTCCCCTGGTTTTCATCTGAGGGTATGAGAGGCTCAGGTTGCCAGGAGGGGGCGTCATAGGAAAATATTTCCCTAGGTGGTAATGCAGCTTTAAGCATAGTTGTCCACTGCCTTATAACAGGGAAGGCCATTGTGCCATATTTAAATAACGTACACTCGTGCAAAGATATTATCTCTTAGGAAGCCCCTTTGGTCAATAGTCTATGCCACATTTTCTGAGCCTTGCATGACTGGAAGACAGGAAGTACAGGGTGTCACTCAAATAAGTGTCAAATGCAGGTGTGTAGTTAAGATGCCAGCTGATTGGATGTTGACACTGCCTATCAGGTGCCACATTCACTACACACCTCCCTGTGACAACATTTAAATAACCCTCTGCCCTCCAAAGCCCACATGGCTTAGAAATTGTGTCGATTTTTGCACTGAATCGGAGGTAAAATTGGGGGCACCTGGAAGCTAGAGAGACCCTCCTATGGGGGAGCCCTGCTTAAATATTTACAATACTTCTGATGAAAATTATATTCTGATAGATACTAGAGCTACACTATCTTTCCGCTTTATGTTAACGTGGGTATCTATTAGCCACTGGGTCATTCTTATTTTAATTCCAGATACAAGCATTATAAACATAGTTCTTAAGATAAGTACATTTTAATTGATTTGCCTTCTGCAGGTGTTGGGGTCAATTGCAGAGACATCAAATTTCCTTGTGACTTTTTATATGCATAGTAAGGTGGTTACAATGCTACGGACATATTTTACTAATTAGGTGGATAAACACAGCAGGAGGTTGGGGATCAGGTTTGAACTCACACATAAATTATTCATAGAAAAGACACCTGGGAAAGAGACCTGGGAAAGAGACCTCTCTTTATCCCAGTACATGTGAGCTATAAGGTGCGGCACAGGTGGTAGACTTAAGAGTGCGTTCAGGTTTCACTTCTGTTACATCTATGTCGCACAGAAGCTTCTGGTGTCAGTTTTTGACTTAAAGACAATGTGATCTTTTGCCGCCAAGCAGAAAACAGAGGCTGATATTTTGTATCTACAATGACATATAGGAAACATAGTGACAGGCAGGAGGATGTTATCCCTTTCACAAGTAGGTTATCTCTTTCACTAATATGTCATCCAATTCAGTATTACATTGTTGCATTGTGATTTATTACTTTTTACTGACTTTCTTGGTATAGAAGCAGACAGGGCTATACTTAAAATGAATTCTTCATGTCATCGTTAATTTATAAACCGGGATTTACTCCAGGTGGCTCTCCAGGTAGACTTGGTAGGGGATTCTGGGAATTGTAGCTGTGCAAAACGATATAAATTTAATGGATCAATCAACAAAACAAAAAACTGATTTAAATAAACTCACTATTGAAACTATTTGATTACTGTTGTTTAATATATGATCTCCTAGGTCAATATAATAGTTTTACTTAAGCAGGGTACACACTACACACTACACTTTTCATCCAATAATCGGCTAAATCAGCCGACATACGACCGCTCATTCAAAAGTCGGGTCAGTGTGTGCAGTGACACGATGGTCGAAAGTCTGCCCAAATGGAGGATTGTCGCCTCATTTGGTTGGTCGTACCGTTTAATATGTTCGTTCCAATCTCGTTTCTGCTGTGCAGTGTGTATAAACTTCCGACCGATCCACAACAGTGAGTACGAAATTACAGTCATTGCTCACGACAACATGGCTGTAAAAAGTCGCTAAAGGGACGTCCGCTCTTCCCTTTATCGTCCTAAACAAGGCTAGTGTGTATGCAGTCCATGGACCGAGCGATCGGACCATCGATCGCATGTAAAATCGCTCAGCATAAAAAGTTGGTCGAAATTTCTGTAGTGTGTACCCAGCTTAAGTCTGAATAAGCGTCATGGTTTCCAATGGGGCAGGGACTGATGTGAATGAGTTCTCTGTACATCGCTGCGGAATCAGTGGCGCTATCTAAATAAATGGCGATCATCATCATCATCGCCATTTATTTATATAGCGCCACTGATTCCGCAGCGATGTACAGAGAACTCATTCACATCAGTCCCTGCCCCATTGGAGCTTACAGTTTAAATTCCCTTACATACACACACACAGAGAGAGACTAGGGTCAATTTTTTGATAGCAGCCAATTAACCTACTAGTATATTTTTGGAGTGTGGGAGGAAACCGGAGCACCCGGAGGAAACCCATGCAAACACATGGAGAACATACAAACACCACACAGAAAAGGTCATGGTCAGGAATTGAATTCATGACCCCAGCGCTGTGAGGCAGAAGTGCTAACCACTTAGCCACCGTGCTGCCCTAATCAGAATATATTAACAGGTGACCCACATAATCCTAACACAATTTTTAAAGAACTAAGATAGCACATAGAATAGAATAGATAGCACACATCCAATAGGAAGAAAATTATTATTATAATTTATTTTAAAGTGCCAATATAGTACTTAGCACTTAGGGCATCTTAATACAAACAAATAACACAATGATATGAAACAGAAGTTACAGGCACTCTGCTAATTCCTGACTCCAAGCAGTTGGGCAGCACAGTGGCTCAGTGGTTAGCACTTCTGCCTCACAGCACTGGGGTCATGAGTTCAATTCCCAACCATGGCCTTATCTGTGTGGAGTTTTTATGTTCTCCCTGTGTTTGCGTGGGTTTCCTCCGGGTGCTCCGGTTTCCTCCCACACTCCAAAAACATACTGGTAGGTCAATTGGCTGCTATAAACATTGACCCTAGTCTCTGTCTGTCTGTGTGTGTCTATAGTAGGGAATTTAGACTGTAAGCTCCAATGGGGCAGGGACTGATGTGAATGAGTTCTCTGTACAGCGCTGTGGAATTAGTGGCGCTATATAAATAAATTATGATGATGATGAGTTGGTAATAGCAGGCACAGCACTACTTTCTAGCTCTGGGCAGTTGGTAATAACAGGGACTGGGCTAGTTTCTGTCTCCTGCCAGATGGTAATAGCAGGTACAGCACTAATTCCTGGCTCTGGGTAGATTACAATATAAATATAAGAACCGAGTAGTAACTTATTGCGGTTAATCATAACAAGGCATTTGCTCTGCATTACAGAAAGGTTGTTTGGTAAACACCAGATAAATCGTTGCTAACCGTCTCTATGTACCATGGACGGTATAAGGTTTTTTTTTGTCCAGTAAATGTCCCTATTTTTCAGTTTTGGCGAGACAATACAATTTCCAATTTTCTTTATGTTCTATGAAGTTCTTATCATCTTTTCTTTGGAAATTATAATTTATTAAATAGGAACATTTAAAATGCAGACAGTAGACTAATATCACAGTAAAGATGACATGATGGGAATTGTAGTGCTCTAAGGTTCGCGGACAGAGCAAAGCGCGTAGCCTTTGTGAATGCTCCAGCTCAACCGCAAAGTGTCCCTGAAAACAATTTAAAATGTTGGCAACAATGCCAATACAACAGCTACAGGTTCATATTCAGGCTGTGGCTATAATGGGACAACTTGAGGCAGCTGCCTCAGGCAGCAAGTTATGGGGGGCAACACCTTGATGGCAATTTAAAAATGCTAATTTTCTTTATGCAGAAAACACAATTAGTGCTATTTAAATTAATAATGCTTAAACATTACAATGTTGACTTGTAGACTGCACACCACCCCTATACAAAATGTCTGTGGTATTTTATATAAGGGCTGAGGAGGGTGCATAGTTCAGTTGCCGCCTCTGGCAGTAGAAGCCGCCACACCCCTGGGTATAGCTGCCTGTCCTTTTCAAAGAAAATAACTTTGTCTTACCTAAAGTTTTAGTGTCAGCGTTTCACTTAGGATTTGGAAACATTAAAGAAACTGTCATCTCAACTCTAGTTATCTACCCCAAGCAAAGCCCCATTTTTAAAAAAATACCCCAAACTTTGCCTGATCTTAACACTAACCATAATGATCTTTTCTGCTTCCTGGGGGATCTCTACGGTTATGCAAGGAGCCGACTTTGGGAGAGGATGTCCTACATGAGAGCGGGTTTCCCAGCACAGTCCTATTTTCGCACTAGAAATTTGGAACTTACAATACTTTTTTTCCTGTACTTCAGACTCCTGATCCACTCAAACTAACAGGATAAAAGGGGATAAGTATATCCCTGTAACAATTTTTTTTTTGCGCCTGAAATAACGTTATGGTGCATTTTATGGCTTTACCAAAGATTAAATAACATGGCTGTCTAGTTGTACATGTTACAGGCACAATTAGTGGACCCACCTTCCTGGAAATAGTTGGACCTGGCTCACCAAGGTCATAAAGTATAATAAGTGTCCGGTCTTCACCAGGGACTCCCGCAGACTTTGCTATAAAACACACACAGTTTGCATCCTTTAATCTAACTCCACCAAGCAGTAACTGACAGTGCATGAACCAGGAGACAATAGGACAAGACACAAACAAAGCCCGAGCTAAACCAAGGATTAAGATGTTGATCACAGGTTCAGAGGTCAAAGGTTAGGGTATCAAGTAGGCTAACAGTGGTCAGAAACAGGCCAGGCCAGTAACGGATGATCAGTCAGCAGTCAGGTGGCAGGCACAGTGAAGATCAGGAATGCATCAGGTCTATAATGAGAAGTCAAACGAGCGTCAATGAAGTAGCATAGATATAGGAAAGATATACGATGCTTGGGGACAGTAACATGCACTGAGCAAACTTTGAAATCCACCACCTGTGGCTTGGTTGTAAAGCATTAGAGACTAGAAGAGGAGCTGTGCCAAGCAAGATGCACCCGTCAATGTTCATTTATGGGAACCCTAGAAAGCTCCCTCTTTTTAAACCTAACACTTGTTTAAGACTTTCAGATTTTGAGATAATAATAAGGATGCGACCACTGAGCCATGTTGCTCTAGTTTTCACACCCCTGTGCTGGACAGCAAAGCGCAGTAACACAGTACAATCTTCTGGTACTCTATAATACTCTCCAGCAGAACTTATGGTTAATCACATTTGAGCCATCATGCAATTAATATCCAGAGTTGACAGCCTCACTGATTTGGACTGTCGCTCTCTCTGCCACTACCCTACCAGCAGTTACCTCTTCCAAGTCCGGCATAGTAACAAGCATGGGGATTTGGGAGATCAGCGCATGCGGAGTGGCAGACCGCATGCGCCAACCCAGGGCAGAGGGAGAACCCAGCATCAGCTTTGCCTACCAAGGTCACTTGCTCTCACACCCTATGGGGTGTCTATATCTATTCTCTTCAGCTTTCTAGCATTGTGCGCTTTTGGGTGGACAGATTGAACTGAAAGGACCTGGCTTGGCTTCACCTCTGGAGCTCTCACCATAACTTACAGCATTGTCTCTGATTCCTCTCAGCATCACAAGTGACTGGACATGAGCCAGATATGGCGGCATGTAGTTTGGTTATTGCATTACAGCCAATCGTTTGATGCCCGCACTTACCCAGAATCCCTCCCCCCCCCCCATTCCTTCAACTGTCCCCTGGTCAAATCTCAGCCAAATTTAACAATTGGCTTTAAATGCTCTCTTGGTTATACAAGCCCCTTAAAAAGCTGATCTGGAATGACTAGATTAGAAATGTAAATAACATGAGAAAGTCTCAGTTATTTCTTATTTATCTATTCTGCTTTCAAGATCTCTTTTCAGTCTGACTTCAGGGTGAATGATTTGGAGACAAATTACTTTATAATGTTGCTGACAGAACAGGAGAATTCCGCTTGGCTCGTAAATACATTCCGACAACTAATTTCTGCTATATCAATCATCATATCAAAAGCCATTTAATGAACTGAACCAATATTCCTGAGAATGAATCCATTCACTATGAACTAGTGACATCACAGAGTCATGTAATGTAGTGTTATCATTAGTTCCAAGTGAATAGATGGGCTGATTTCTGAATGAATATTGCTTCAGCACACAATATGGCACTGTGTACACTTTACGTTATAGCATATTTCATTGCTGCAGGTTCATATTTCTCTACCATGACTTTTATTTGTTAGAAATTTGCATTAAGGAAAATCATGCTCCCAATTAATCAAGCTGAGGCCGGATGAACAAACAGGCAAATATCTCCCTCTTCCCGTACGTATTGACAAAATGATTCATGAACCTGCATAGAATATCATGCTAACACAAAAATAAAATGGAAACATTGACATTAGATATGCTACACCTGGAAAACATTAACAGGAAAATACAAGAGATGATAATTACTCTCTGGATAGATGATATAAACAAGATTTCCAGAAAATAGCAGATACGCTCCAAGGAATCAATGTTATCAATTTACATTTCAAGGGCACCCTGGCATTGTTCAGAAGTCCAACAAACACGGCAACAGCAAAAACCTGGAACAAGCAAAACTCTAAAAATATGGCTCTTCTTTCCGAAAGTCATCTGCAATTGAAAATAATATGATTAGCTGTTATTAACTCTTACGCTGCCTTCTAGTAAAAAACTAAACAGAAAGGGGCTAAGATTTGGGGGGGTATATTTACTAAACTGCGGTTTTGAAAAAGTGGAGATGTTGCCTATAGCAACCAATCAGATTCTAGCTGTCATTTTGTAGAATGTACTAAATAAATGATAACTAAGGGCCTGATTCATTAAGGATCTTAACTTAAGAAACTTCTTATTTCAGTCTCCTGGACAAAAACATGTTACAATGCAAGGGGTGCAAACTAGTATTTTGTATTGCACATAAGTTAAATACTGACTGACCTTTTCATGTAGCACACAAATATCAACTTTAAATTTCAGTGTACAAATAAGCTATCAAGTATTTGTGTGCTACATGAAAAAACAGTCAATATTTAACTTATGTGCAAAACAAAATACTAATTTGCACCCTTTGCATTGTAACATGGTTTTGTCCAGGAGACTGAAATAAGAAGTTTCTTAAGTTAAGATCCTTAATGAATCAGGCCCTAGAATCTGATTGGTTACTATAGGCAACTTGTCCACTTTTTCAAACCCGCAGTTTAGTAAATATACCCCTTGGGGGTAAATTTATCAAGTTGCGGGTTTGAAAAAGTGGACAAGTTGCCTATAGTAACCAATCAGATTCTAGCTGTCATTTATTTAGTGCATTCTATCAAACCTTCTAAAAAAGAAAAGTGAAGGTGTTGCCCATAGCAACCAATCAGTATCTATCAATTATCTAGTACATTCTAAAAAAAATGATGGTTAGAATCTGATTGGTTTCTATGTGCCACACCCCCACTTTTCCTTTTCAGAAGAGGTAAATGTACCCATATGTAAGTACTAGGTTCCCTGTATAGGCCTGCACATAGCAGGCAGTGTAAACATCTAATTCCTGGCACACAAGCACTGATACACTGCATGAATGCTGCTGGCAGCTGTTGGCTCAATGTGCCATGTGTCACTAACCTTAGTGCGACAGAGAAACATCTAAATACAGTGTAACAATCTTCACATGAATGTGCTTTAAATAGCAGGTTACCCCACAACTGGATATTCATTTTTATATCAAAGTATATAACCATACCTAACTAACATGACTTCTAATAGAACAACCTAAGCCCACCTGGGGGACCTCTGTTTTATCTCAAGTTACAGGTGTCGATATGAATCGTTATTTGTGCAGCCTGAACTGCCATATGCACCTACCACTGATGGGTACAACATCATCATCAGCTATTTATATAGCGCCACTAATTCGGCAGTGCTGTACAGAGCACTCACTCACATCAGTCCCTGCCCCATTGGAGCTTACAGTCTAAATTCCCTAACATACATATATACACACACACACACACACTAGGGTCAATTTGATAGCAGCCAATTAACCTACCAGTAGGAGTGTGGGAGGAAACCGGAGCACCAGGAGGAAACCCACGCAAACACGGGGAGAACATACAAACTCCACACAGCTAAAGCCATGGTCGGGAATGGAACTCATGATCCCAGTGCTGTGAGACAGAAGCACCAAGCTGCTGGCTACTTTGGCGATACCCCCACTCATGGTGAGCAGGGAACTACCTCCCAATTTCACTCTAGACAGGACAAACATGTAATGAGGACAATGCTCTGAAATCATGACTGCCCTACCCACAGAGTCAGTTGGGAGGTATTGTGCGTTGCTGGGTATGTGCTGCGACAGAGTGGGGCTAAGTGTGGCATACAATCCACATTAGCCCATATTAATCAAAGCATAAGGACATACCCATTGGAGTTTTTTTAAAATGTATTTTACATGCATTTCTAATGTTTTTAAACCGGTATGCCTAATTACCTCCAAGTCTGGCATCGGAGCAAAAACGAGGATTTGGGAGATGGACGCATGCGCAGTGCCACCTCTCCTGCGCATGCTCTGCAGCACGGTGCATGCGCTAACCCAGGGCAGTAGGGTGCAATAAATTCAGAAGAAAACTCCAATCAGAAACACTACAGTGGATACAGGGGGGTCCAGAGCTGAGGGGGCTCCAGCAATGCAGGTTCTCCCCAACCCGTCCGAGGCCCATACAGCACTCCTCCAGTCCCCTCTGTGCTCCAAAAAGAACAAAGCGGTGCATGCGTCAGACGCTACATGCTCAGAGGAGGCGCCCCCCCTTCCTTTCTGATCCTTTCAGAGTAGAGTAGAGCAGAGCTGCCTGGAAGCTTCCCTTAGATTGTACGCTCCTCTGAGCAGGGCCATCTCTCCTCCTGTTTCCACCACTTCTAACTCTGCTCTCCAGCTACTTAGCCCTCCTCCTCGAGGGTCCTCCACCCCATGTCCACTCTCGCTCCCTCCTCCCTCCTGGGGGTCTCCCTGTCTTCCGCGCCCTCCTTCTTGGGCCCCGTCGTTTGTTGATCCTCCCTCCCCCTTCCCCGCCCTCTCTAGCTGTGCATTGATCTTACTGAGTTGCTGTGTTTACTGTACTGTGCTGTCTCCCATTGTATTGTAATTTTGTTTGTCTCTGTACGGCGCTGCGGACGCCGTGTGGCGCCTTATAAATAAATATTAATAATAATAATAATAAAAGCTGTAACAGCATTCCTGGGCCCCTACCCAGGTTTTGCGATGGGGCCCGATGATGCATTGTTCTGCCCCTGTATTCAGTGTTACCTTACCAACTGACATTTTAACTTGTGTTTTATTCCAATGCGTTGCTTTAGCGCTACAAAGAATGCTATTGGTTGCATTTTTTTAGCTTACCATATGTAAAAACATAGGGACACCTACAGGCAGCACTAAGATGCTAGCGTAAAAAAAGAGATGTGTTGATGTACGTTTGTGTTTTATACATATATTTAGCATTTTCCCTAAAATTACTACTAAGAGGCCATTGGTTATGAGACTTAATATTACTGATATGATTCTTCAATGATTCTGATAATCTCTTTGAAAAAAAAAATACAATCCATCATAATCACTGTATTATATTTCATAAATGTAATATGTTGTGGGAGTTTTAACATTTTAAAGTCCTGCTTTTAATGGTCAGGTGTATGCACATAATTACAGTCTGGTCTTTTCATGGTCCTTTGGTGCAATTTCGAATGGCAGGAACACAGGAGTGAGCCTGAGGAAAATACTGCAGGTATAGAGATCATTTTTACTCTGCAAAAGTGCTTAAAGTTTGCACCAGCTGAGATCTGACAGAGGCAGAGAATCCCATCTCTAAGCGCACTCTGCCTTATGCAAAGAAATAGGTGTCACATGTAATAAAAGCAGTCTAGATATCCAAATGCTCTCATATTTAATTTACATAAATTAGACTAAGCTGCGTGTTATTCAGGAACAAATGGATTTTTTTTTTTAAAGCTGCACTACCACTTAGTAAAAGTTGGTAGTGCTACCCGTACCCCCATAGCCAGAGCCACGACGCTTCTCTGTGAAGCTATATTTCCCAGGCCTCCTCCTTTCCTCTTACAGCCCTGTCCAAAAACCAGGGGGGATTGTGGGTTGGTAGAGCGATCACTAGCTGCAATCAAGAGATTGACCACCCCCTATGCTGCCATATTATTAGTATCGTAGATTTGTAAGGCGCCACAGTGCTCCGCAGTGCCGTAAAGTAGGGAGAGCAGGACATACATACTACAGGGTCATACAAGGTATTATGTTAATTAGTTTACACCCTCCAGTCACACACTGCCTCTGCCATCATTTTCAGTTGGTTCACAAAAGTAATTAACTACTTCTGCTATATATAGCCATTTTTTCAGCTTGGGGTGGAGCCCTGTCTTATCATCATCATCATTTATTTATATAGTGCCACTAACTCCGCAGCGCTGTACAGAGGATATTTATCACTCACTTCAGTCCCTGCCCCATTGTAGCTTACAGACTAAATTCCCTAACACACACACACACACACACACACACAGACACAGACTATGGTCAATTTGTTAGCAGCCAATTAACCTATTAGTATGTTTTTGGAGTGTGGGAGGAAACCAGAGCACCCAGAGGAAACCCACACAAACACGGGGAGAACATACAAACTACACAAAATAGTAGGAAGCTGGATCTTGTTGTAAGGTTTACACTTTACTACAGTGAGTCACTTGAAATTTTCCAGCTCCCCACAAACTTAGGCACACTTCTAGTTTGTGGAAGTGTCTCTAGAGAGCAGAGAGTAGGCGCTTGTACCTTGACTACGTGTGCTGGGCAGACCATCTAGGTTCACTGTTGCAAAACCAAAGAAACCAGCACAGCATGCTGCAATCTAATGGGCAGACTAAAGGTGAACTAAAGACCATTTGTTAGTTTACACCAGCGACCCCTCTGGCAACTGCCAGAGGAGACAGATTATCAAACCGGGCCTGGGGGTGGCAGGGGCAAATGCAGGATTTGTAGAGGGGGGTTTCCACACCACACCGCCGGTGGGCGTGACCAGCATGCATGGGGGTGTGGCTATAATTTTAGACAGTGCTTGGCTGCTCTCCAACTCTTCCTATCCCCATCATATACATGGGCAATGCTGCGTGCACTACTGTTAGGTGCACGCAGCTCTCCCTTTTCAAGCAGAGCTGGGTGAAGCGGGAGCAGGGTCCAGCCACCTCAATTATACAGTCCACCAGGCTTGGAGGGGAGTTTCCAGGCACTTGGAACCCCCCCCCCCCCTCCTCGGATTGCCTATGGGTGGGGGAATTGATATATATCTTTTTGCCGTACAGAGCAAGAAACTTTAAGTTAAGTTAGACTGTTATTACCTATAAGGTACCTATTGCTAGCTGTTGCTTGAAAAGTAAAGATACATTAAGACTAAGAAGATTGTTAGAATTTAACTAAACCTGGACATGTGCTACTCCTTGCTGTTTAAACTGAACAGATACGCTGAATGACTTGCAGTCTCATTGTTAACAGAATATTTTTTAAAAAAAGTTTTAGATTGGTAAGAATTAAAATAGTAAAATGACCGTTAACTTTCCTATCATAAGATTTTGAAGGTGATATTTGTAGAATGGTCTGTAAGTGTCACACTTCTGGGGGCTCTGCATCTTGTGATATCATGTAGACAAAATACTAGTATATAAATAAAAGGTTTGACGCACAGGATTAATGATACAAACACAATTGTCAACAGATCACACAGTGGAATGACACATATAGACCCATGAATACCTCCGTGCCGTTCTATGGGGAAAACATTTTTATCCCGTCCAGAGTCTAAGAGCTGGCATTTTGCTGTGTCTCAGCAACGGGTCATATTCCAAGTACATTACTTAAGTGCTATTTCATGTGGCTGATCGCTCATTTTTTTCCTGGCTCAGCTTGCCTCTGTGCCATCTCATTTACAGTATCAGTGGACGGTGGAGTCCTGCGATCCCTTTATAGTAGCCGTAATGACTCTGAGAGGTATGTCTGCAGGGTATCTCAGGTAAAAATACAAACACACACCAACACACTCACAAACACTCCCTTGCGGTCAACACACATAAAACTTGACCCCCTTGCATTAACTCTCCGCAATGTACAGTACTTTGCATAATCTATTTCTGATTTAGTCTAATTGTCAGGCTACAATTACATTTCATTAGGGCACACAATTCTCTGACTAAGAATAGTGGACGTTATATCCATCCAAGCAATACACTTTCCAAGGACACTTTCCAGGACAAAGACACAATGTGATCAGTCAACAGTTCTTTTGGAATTTATATATTCTTGTTCCATGATCCTTAACTTCCACAGTATATAGAACAAGCATACTTGCCTAGTTTTTGGCCCTACCTCCAGGAGATCCCAGAGGGGATGTCCAAGGGGCAAGCACAATGAGATGGTTCACATGATTGCGTAGTGGTTGCGAGGCCATGATGACATGAAATTCCTCCTCACACAGTGGCCGGGCCTGACGGCATAACCTGCATCAACAGCACGGCCTGCTGATTTCTCAAGAAAGATAATTGGAATGTGGGAGGGTGGTCTACTCTCCCGGGACACCTGGAAGACTCCCTGAAATTTGTGAGTCTCCCAGACATCCTGGGAGAGTAGGCAAGTATGAGAATAGCTAGAGACACAGTTATTGCTTGTAGTGAAAAGAATAGGATGCCTGGCCCTGCAGAGTTGTCCGTATATGCAACCCTGTATTCAGACGGGTAGGGTACTACATGTAGACACTGGAAATGTCAGCAGTTAACCTGGGTCTGGCGGATAGCCGATGGCAGTGGTCTTTTAATTGTCGTCAATCACACTGTCGACATTTTCAAGCTGCCCCCAGAATTTAAGTGTCTGCATTTAGCTTGTCGACATATTCATGTCGACAGGTTAACTGCCGACATTTCCAGTGTTGGAAATGTAACCGCATCTGATTCAGACAATGTGTTGCTTTGGCCCAAAAAAATAAACATGCCCATTGCACATTCTGCAACCGTAAGCCCATATGGAAAATATGGCCATATACGTACAGAATAAAAACAGACACAGAAACAATTTTGCATGATATACTTTAATATAGAATGACAGCTCTTAGCAATACTGCAATGGGGCTGTTGCTGAATTTCCCATTATCTTCATTGCCCCACATGTAGAGCTCACTGGCACTTTACCATTTCCATGTAGTTACACTTTACAAATTACCAATGGAGTCATGGTCTTGGCTTAAGCTGTTGATGTTATAAAGAGGTGAAGACAGCGTGACCTGTAAAACACTACCATATTAAATGTTCCATGTTGTCATAACATACTGTACCTATAACACACACAAACATATAAAAGGAAACATACAGTAACTGCTACCAAACATGTGCACACATATAAACCAGTCTTGTAAACAAGCCCTTTCTTCCACTGTACCCGATGAAGTCCTGTGCAGTAATCTTGCTTATTCCACCTCCTGGAGTCATGCTTCTTAATGACATTAGATAACAATGAAGTATTTTATTGAAAGCATTATTCATTTATCAAGTTTCTGTATCACAGCTCATAATAAAACAGTCCTCCAGGGCTCACAAGCTGGGTGGCCCCTGACAACCTCTATTATGAAAGTCAACTATGTAATCAGATAAAGGATCAACCCTCAATCTTAATCCAATACTGTACTTGTAGATCTACATATTATATAAACAAAATAAGTATACTTTAATGTTATCATGACTGCTGATAATCCCCAGAATTAAATGCCTGCATTTCTAAAGTTTATTAAAGTTTTGCTCTGAAGCTTTCCTTATAGGGGCCACCAGCCTGCTTGCAGCCACAACAAGATACTGCACATCATTTCATATATATATATATATAGTGACAAAGGGAAGGGTTTGTCACAAGCCTCTAAGAGAGGAATCAGCTATATAGCTAACAGTTAGCAGTTAAAAGTTTGAAGGTTAATTACAGAACATCTAAGCAGACTTCCTTCTAAAGCCAAGGTGGGAGTGTCGTCTGTCCATCAAACCGAGGCTGTGGGAGGAGTCTCAACTATATAAACCTGTACTGTGCATTTGTGCCTGACGACTGAAGCCAACTAGTGGCCATGTCCAAAGAATGAAACCGGGACTGGCCAGTGATAGGTTGCCTGGTGTCACCCTGACAAAGTATGTACTGTTTATTGTGATGGAACAATAAAAGTACCGTTTATGTCAATCAAGAAGTTGTCTGTGACTGTGACAGTTGAGAAATTGCGTCCTATGTCCATGTATTGATGCCTATGGAGGAGGCCATTTTCATGGAGACCAAGATTTAAACAAAGACTGACAGGTAAGACAACATGACTTCAATAATGGAGACAGAAATGTAAAAGACACTTCAGTCTCTAGAGATTCATTAGCTGTTTTTCTTTAATGCATAGTTGCCTACTCTCCCGAAATGTCCGGGAGACTCCCGCATTTCTGGGAGACCAGTAGACCAACCTCCCGGTTCCCGCCCCCGCAATAGATAAGTGGCAGGCGGCGGTTCTTAATGTCGCAAATATTGCGTCATCTTAGGCCAAAAGATTGTCACCATTTTTTGTCACCATTAAGTGACAAAAGATTGTCACTATTTTTGGCGATTACAGCAGCCCCTTGCTGTAATTGGCCAAAAAGGTGACAATCGTTTAGGGGACAGGGCCAAAATGATGCCATGTGATTTGTCAAGCCCTGCCCCCACACGCCCACCTCCCCTGGGATCTCCCTGAAGCCAACGAGGAAAAGTTGGCAAGTATGATATATATATATATATATATATATATATATATATATATATATATATATCACATTGCATATAAATGCTGCTTGTAAATGAGATGTCATATTTCCGTTGAAATCTTCTAAGATTTCTATGTGTCTGTTTCCATTTAGTTCTATTGTAAAATGTATGCTCATGGTAACACGAAAATAGTTCATTTCCTGTATTTTTTTACCATTTGCTTTCTAGATAACATTACTGTCTTTGTTTTATAGCTAAGCATTTGGTCAACATTACCATGAGCGGTGTTCTTGGTCTGCAACAATGTTTAGGTAGGTGGTACATGTCAAAGTAATATCCACTTGCATGCTAGGACCCACGGATTCCCAGTAGAATATTGCTGCAGAGCATCACACTGCCTTCGCCGGCTTGCTTTCATCCCATAGTGCATCCTGGTGCCTAATAATATCTCACCCCTTGACAGATGCCATTGTATATATATATATATATATATATATATATATATATATATATATATATCTCTATCCGGAGATCGGAGGTAAATGTATCGAGCTAAGAGTTTTCCAGCGGGTTTGAAAAGTGGAGATGTTGCCTCCAATCAGGTTCTAGCTATCATTTTGTAGAATGTGCTAAATAAATGATAGCTAGAATCTGATTGGTTTTTCAAACCCGAAGGAAAACTCTCAGTTTGATACATTTACACCCAGGAGAGAGACTCGTAGATATCAGCATAGAAATCGTGGTGCTGGATGTTAGGATTGACAAGGGGTTACAGCAAAGGAGTGCGAGTTCATTCACCCTCATTCCCTGGGGGGGGTGGGGGGAGGTCTTGTGGCAGAGAATCCTTCCTACAAAGGCTCAAGCCTGATTTGGATACCCCATAGTTAGCTATAACGATACTGGTAGCATACTGTAATTGTGTTAATTGTATGTTATAATATAACTGTTGTAGTGTAATTGATTTAACCCTTTCACCAAAGTGCTGTAGCTCTATTGATGATTTTGTATTAATAAACATATTCTTTTTTTTGTTTCCAGATATTTGCCCGGGCATGAATATATGTTCCCACATCCAAGGTACTAGCGGCGAGTCATAAACTGCAGTTAGCCCAGTAACGCTGAGTCTTTGTCAGTTAACTACGGCTGCATTCTCAGAAGGTCGGGGTGGGCAATTAGCCTGTGGATGCCTGGGTATCGTGACAGCGTATAGCACAAAAATAATGGCCATCTTTATTTCTACACTGCAATTTAGAAATGAGTAGGATGCCCCCTCCTATCTCTAAACATATAATGCAACATGGATTTGTCACGGTGCAAAATTGCCCTTTCTAGCTAGATTAAATCTTAACTCTAAATGAGGCCCTACGTCTATAAAGCTGTATAAACTGACAACACCTATCTAAATTACAGTGGAATGACTTTAGGATTAAAAATCAGGTTTGCAAAAAGATCTAGGGCTAGATTTACTAAACGGCGGGTTTGAAAAAGTGGAGATGTTGCCTATAGCAACCAATCAGATTCTAGCTGTCATTTTGGAGGATGCTCTAAATAAATGAAAGCTAGAATCTGTTTGGTTGCTATAGGCAACATCTCCACTTTTCCAAACCCGCCATTTAGTAAATATACCCCCTAGTTGTGTGGGCCATCCTTAGTTGCCTCACAGACTTTCCATCCTATACTTCTTTGAATTGGGGGGGACAAAGCCAAATTACTATTAAAAATCTTTCTTGTTGATGCCAAGCTCTATGTTCCATTGTGATTACTTAATGGAATGTATTTTAATTTACATTGACAGAGAAAATAATATCACATAATAAGTTTATTAAGGTCTATGCACAAGTAACTTACCGTCTGCTTATATACTTTACCGAAAATACGGTAAAAACGAATAAAACTTATAAGGCTAATAATAATATGAAATCTTACTTCAAATCTCTGTTCCCGAGTAAAAGGTTGTGTAAAATGTCATTGCTGTTTGTACATGTTTTGAAGACTTCATTTATCTCCATTAATCTAATGGAATCAGTTCCGGGTCATGAAGTGACCTCATTAGCTTGACCTTGAGAGACCCAGACAGGCTGATTCCACTCAACTGTCTATCAATTGCCTGGTTTCCAGACCACAGCCATCTCTGAAGAAAAACAGGTCTCTGCAGGTGGGTAACACCCTTAAAGGTACAATTATCAAAGTACAATTTTTAAATATATGGTGTAAAAAGTCATATAATTGAAGAGTGCTGATTATTTCATTAGAAAAAAAGCACAGTTTTATGTAATGGCTTGTTGTGAGGTCCACCTCCCCGTTCACTGTTTTGGCTACTTAATTTACAGTCTACAGGTGTCCTTCATTCTGAAGATTCCAATAATGAGGTTTAGCCTTTGGCTAGTTCTCCACTGACTATAACATAAAACAGAGGAAGATAGTCAGAACAAAACAATAAAGGTTATTAAAGTTAGTAGTTTATTTTCTTATAATATGCACATTGCAATAAAATGAGTAACCATTTTTAACAACATATGTCATATTTTGATGACATATGTCCATTAAAGTGAAGTTCCTCATTTAAATTTTGTTTTCTTTTTCGTCAGAAAAATTAACTGTAGGACAATTGTTTTAGTAGCCAAAATGCTCATAAGTAAGTCAGTATTATTTATCATCAGAAGCTCATTCTTACTTGAGTCTGGGTATATGATACTCATCATCATTAAAATCCCCTGTTTGTATGCATCATATAATATAAACATGAGCCATATCCCCATCATTCTCCCTTTGCTTCCTCCTATCCTACCTTACCTTGCCAATCCCCCTTCTTTCCCAATACCCACTTCAGTCTAACCTATCAACAATTCATCTGACTCTCCTGCCACTTTGACTATTTAGCTTCCACCACATTTGCTACCCACCTGAACCGTTAAGCTCATTGTCCCCTTTGCTGCTATTGTCTCTCACTTCCCCCTTCCTCTAGAATGTAGGCTCTCACGGGCATGGCCCTCAACCTTATGTCTATGGGTACACACAGAAATCTGCAATGTTGCGCATGATCACAGCCACAAATCCTAATTGAATATGCCCCTTATGGTTTAAACCACATGTATTTACATTCATTCCTCCCATTTTGAAGAGGAGAATGTGGACAATGTGATAAACATGAAGTCCCTAATGCATGTTATATCAGATAGTTCCTAGGGAAGACTTACCATGACTAATCTGCACAGTCTCTAGGTGACTCACTTCACCATGTACAGGGGCTGGCTGGGAAAATTTTAGCCCGGGGGGCGAGACTCAGCTAGCAGCCTATTAGGAACATTTTAAAGGAAAAAAAATGCACGTGACCCAGCCCAAGGGTACCATGACCATGTACACTGCAGTTTCCATGTTTACTACAAATTGAGAAAACATTGTAAAAGACATGTAATTAAAACATACTTGCCAACTCTCCCTGAATGTCAGGGAGACTCCCTGAAATAGGGGTGATCTCCCTCACTCCCTGAAGAGTCTGGCATTCTCCCTGATGCTGAGCCTGTGCAAGACGTGGTTGGCTTCACCATCTGTGGCATGATGACACTGTTCAGAAATTGTGTCCTTTGTCCATGTATTGATGCCTATGGAGGTGGCCATTTTCATGGAGACCAAGATTTAATCAAAGACTGACAGGTAAGACAACATGACTTCAGTAATGGAGACAGAAATGTAAAAGACACTTCAGTCTCTAGAGATTCATTAGCTGGTTTTCTTTAACGCATAGTTGCCTACTCTACCGGAATGTCAGGGAGACTCCCGCATTTCTGGGAGACATCCCAGGAGAGCAGGGCAACCTCCCGGTTCTCGTAACCGCAATAGATAAGTGGCAGGGGCGGGGCTTAATCGTGTAAATATTGTGTCATCTTAGCCCTGCCCACTGCTGTAATTGGCCAAAATTGTGACAATCGTTTAGAGGGTGGGGCCAAAATGATGCGATTCATCAAGGGCCCAGAGTCTCACCCCCCCACCTGGATTTTACCCCAATTCCCCGCACACACACTTTCCTTATCTTTAAAAATTTAAATGTATGTTGTCATGGAGGATACAGATATACATATATGAAAACAATGCCATTCCAATTGTGAAATGTAAGATGATTTATTATTTCCCCACCCCACCAACAGAATGCTGCGCTAAATACCACTGTTGCTTCAAGTTCACCTAAAGTGAACTTGCTGGTATGAAAATGTCAAAACTTGCTATGCCACTCAAACAACACCTAGTCAATGCTCTCAATGATGTGAAAAGTCACATGCAAATGGGAGAGACGCATCATGGTCTAGCAGCAACTCCCATGTTTATCACCTTTTTTAACATTGCCGGTCATTGCAGCGAGTCTCCAGTACACCTGTCTCTTGCACATAACCACTCTTCAGAGGTAATGTGCCGGAGGGAGCGTTAATCAGACAGAGTTCAGCCCAATAGTGTAATTATTATACTGGGTGATCTCACTTTGGGACTCTCTCCTGGGTGACTCTTTGGGGTGGGAAGGGGAGAAAAAATTAAATTTTGAAAGAGAATAACTCATCCTACTCTATAATAAATAATTAAAGCCCACTGTGATGATGTGGACAGGACCTCTTGAAGCTTTGTTTGGAGCCTTTCAAAGCCTAAAATGACAGATAATAGAGACCATTAGATTGCATACTGGACCATACATTGACAGGTTCTCTCATGGCATTGAAACTTTTCCATATATGTTTGTGAACGAGAATTATTATGATACTGAATCAAGTTCGGTTTTTTAGGTTTAGTCATCCCATTCAAAGTGATTACCAAGGCCTGACTCCCACCAGATCCAAAGTGATGTACAAATATGTAAAAAAAAAAACACAATACGAGGCTAGCTCACATTCTCCAAGGAACTCATCCCATAGTTTGCCAGCTCCTCAGTTCATAGGAGAAAACATTTCCTCCCCTCGCTCATTGAAGCCATCTTTCTTGGCTAAACCATACCTAAAAGTTAAAACAAATATTTATTTTGTTCTGTCTGGAAGAATGCAGTGTTCAAAAGAGTTCACGTGACATCATCTGAACTGAGAGAGAGTTCAAAGTAAAGATGAACCAAAATGTTCCTGCAAAGTACAACATTTTTCGAATATCATTGTGTTTTGCCAGGGGGGAGATTGAGATGATAATTGCCTGTTAGGGCAGCACGGTGGCTTAGTGGTTAGCATTTTATGACTCACAACACTGGGGTAATGAGCTTGATTCCCGACCATGGCTGTGTGGTGTTTGTATTTTCTCCCTGCCTTTGCATGGGATTTTCTTCCGGGTGCTCCAGTTTCCTCCCACACTCTAAAAACATACTAGTAGGTTAATTGGCTGCTATTAAATTGACCCTAGTGTGAGTGTGTGTGTTAGGGAATTTAGACTGTAAGCTCCGATGGGGCAGGGACTGATGTGAGTGTGTACACTGCAAACCTGCACGGTATATTTTTCCCCTTAACAAGTTAAATACACTATTATTTATACAAATAAACATATGTGTATAAACACCATGCAGTATCACAACCATACAAAATCATATATCTTCTCTTTAAAGCCCAATTTCTTTTCAACTTGTTGCCTCCAAACTATTTGAGAACCTTGGGCCTGTTTTATCAAGGCTTGTATTCTGAACGCTACCTGTGTTTTATATTAAATGCAGTGAACTGAAACTGCTCTCATCTCTAATGAATTTCTCTCTACTGAACGGTCACTTCTCTATGTCACTTCTCTTCACTATTGACCACCTTCTCCTTCTGCACACCATTCACTCCTTTGGCCTTTGTGGTACTGTTCCCTACTGATTCAATACCTACTTCTTCAACAGCTCTTTCTCTTATTCTACCTCCAGCTCCTCTTCTCCTCCTCTCCTTTCCCTCTGGCCATTGGTGTTCCACAAAGTTCAGCCCTTGGCCCTCTGCTCGTCTCACTTTTCTTTTTTGTTGAACTAATCAAATTTTTTGGTCTCCATTACACCTTCTACACTGATGGCACCCAAATGTACCTCTCTTCCCCCTACCTCTCCTCTCATTTTTCGTGCATTCATCTGTCTCTTTGTTTTCTCCTCATGGATGTTCAATGCTACTTAAGGCTCAACAGTCTCCAAACCATGCTACTTTTTCTCACCATGGAAACCTCTACACTCTCCTTTTTTCTTCATGTCTGCTGCCTGGGTGTCAAACTTCACTCCACTCACGCCTTCTCTCCCTCCATCCAGTCTCTCTCTCAAGCTTTATTTTCCACCTTCAAAACATTGCCAGTATAAGACCGTTTCTCACTCTTGAAGCTACCAAAACTCTTCTTAACTCTGTCATCATCTCCGCCTCAACTACTGCAAGCTCCTTCTGACTGGCCTCCCTTTCAACTATCTCTACTCACTTCAATTCATCTTCAACACCACCCCACTTCTGCTTCCCTAATGTACCAAACTCTATACTAGATCTCTGTTACCTACAGAATCCAATTCAAACTTCTCACCCCTATCTTCAATACCCTCAGCGACACCTCCACCTCTGACCTCATCTTCAACCTCATCACACTCCCTCCCGTCCTCCCCGCTCTGCCGATGACCCACGCCTCTACTCCCCACTTTTAACCACATGCCACTTCTGCCTCCAAGACTTTTACCTTGTCACTGCCCAACTATAAAATATACCCAATGAGACTTTCCACTAGCCTCAAAAGTTTTAAATGTTTCCTAAATATCCCCCTGCTCATTAAAGCCTACTAGTCTCCCAATCGGTATGTGCCGGTATGATACATCGGCACTTCTTCTCCCCACTTTCATTGAGCCTCCAAGCCTGGGCTTCCCTTTGGTAGCGTGAGTCGGCAATATAATAAACTATCTAAGCCAGCATGGAATGGCGACTATAGGAGTGCGCAATAAATATAGGAAAACAGGGGGACAGCCTTTGTTGTAACAAAAATATAATTTCATGTTTGTCTATAATTTTGCTTTGTGTGTGTAACATCCTGTGCACATCGCAAGTGGAAGTAATGTGGAGAGCTAGGAAGAGTTCTCATCCGAGACTAGAGCTAACAGGGGCTGTAAGATGAAGACTTCTTCATCTGTTCTTCTTCACCAGTTCCTCCCACCACTACAATTGATCGGTGACTGCATAGTCGCTCCATCCTGCACTACACAAGGGTCCTTATACTGTCCTCTCACCCAGTGATTCCATGGTGGTTGGGGTTCCTCCTGCCCAGGTATACATCTGTTTATTTTATGTTTGTGTATTTATATTGGTTTTCCTTTGTGATATAATTGGAATGTTTTTCTGCCTATATTTGGGGATCACTCACATATTCTTCCAATCTGGATAATATTACAGTTCTGATAGACAATACTATATCCATTTTTTTTCGTATTGCTATTAATTCCTATTAAGGAGCATAAGAAATAGTATAAGTCCCCATTATTTGTAGACAGGATGTGAAGAAGAATACAAATAACAACGATTATGCATGATTAGCAATTTAAATAGCTGCTTAATGAGTTACTACTCTTATATTTTATGTTGCTGTTTATTGGATACTATTTAAAAGATTCGTTCTTGACTGAAACATAAAGATAATTGTGTTATCTGCACTGAGACAGCCTGTTCTACTTTACTGGTCAAAAACGAGGGTGGTTGTTCCCTACAGGCTGCTCCAAAGATAAAAAAAAAACACAAAAAAGAAACAAAAAAGCAAAACAAAAAAATAACAATAAAAACGGCAGTGTCTGGATTAAAGATCTGATGTTTTATTCAGTTGGTGACAGCTTTTAGTGTGGAAGCTGTATATAGCTCTTTAAATTATCAGCTAAAGCTCCACACCGACACACAGACTACATTCAGTTGTGCTAATTGCTTTTAACGCTGTCTTTATTATTGTAATGAATGTATTTACACCTCCTTGTCTGTATTACCCAGTATTGTTTATTACTTTGTTTATCCCAATTGTAAAGAGCTACGGAATTTGCTGGCGCTATATAAATAAATGTTGATGATGATGATAATCATCTTCTTCACCAAAGGAAAATGTATGAAATGTCAACTCCATAGATAGAATAAATTTACTCAAAGGAGTTAACATTTTATCAGTTATTCAATTTTGATTTTTAAGTATCCACATTGCAGCCTTTTGTGTGCATCAAATTGTGATTTCACAGATAGTTCGCTTAATTAGGTGTCACCACTGATTGGCTATAATCTGCTGAAAATGGACATTCTGTTTTTCTAACTGTATGATGAAAGTGCCACAAGCAGGGCCGCTATTGGTGGGTTATGGCCTGTACAGCTGCCTGTGATGTCATCACTGCGCGCCGCATTCTTTCAGTGACCGGGATCTGCAGCAGTGCTTCAAGAACAAGGTAAGTTAATTGGGCATTTATCATTGTAGCGGAAGGGGAGGGGGGAGTGGAGCATTTTCTGTGATGGGATGGTGGGGGGGGGTGGAGCATTTTCTGTGACTGGATAGTGAGGGTGGAGTGGAGCATTTACTGTGATGGGGAGGGGGAAATGAGCATTTATTGTGATGGGATGGTGAGGGGGAGTCGTGGAGCATTTACTGTGATGACGAGGGAGAATGGAGCATATACTGTGATGAGGGAGAGTGGTATGCATTTACTGTGTTGAGGGGGGCATGTACTGTGCAGAGGGAGGGGGGTGCATTACTGTGCAGAGTGGGGGTGTATGTACAGCGAAGAGAGAGGGGCGTGTATGGCAAGGAGGGATGGCGGGGCACCCTGCCAGATTAATTATTACTGGGCCCCACAGATTCTGATGGCAGTCCTGGGCACACTCACAGAAACACAGCCAGGTTTTATTTTACCCAGGGAGTGATTAAGGGTTCCAGTCACCCTAGGCTAATACTCAGGTAGCTGACCCACCAGCCAATTCATCACTCCCCCTACCAACCATTTCATCACACCCCCAGTAGCCAATTTATGATCCCCACGGCGATTTCATCACCACCACCTCCAGCCAATTAATCCCATTTTCATCTACCTCTAGCAGACAGTTTATGACCCCCACCAGTCATTTCATCACCCACCCAGCCAGTCATTTTCTCATCCCCCTCAGCCATTTTATCAACCGCCAGCAATCAATTTATGACCCCCCCAGTCATTAACCATTCCCCCTGCCATTTCATCAGCCCCCAGCCAATTCATCACCCCCTAAACTTGCAACAACCATCAATTCATGACCCCCCCACACCAGCCATCCACCCCCCTCCCCAGACAATTTATCAGCACCTCGTCCCCCATTGATATTTAAGCAGCAACTTACCATCCTCATTTCTGGCCCTGCTCCTCTTCTTGTTCAGGCAAAAATATTAATTTTTTTCTGTTGACAGATTTATTACTAGGCTGCCTGGTCGAAGCCACCCCCTTGAGTCCAGGGATGCCCTGATGACCCGGGGATTACGACCATCATTAAAAAATATATAACATTCTGTCAAATTATGTAAATTCCACCAGGACCCAGCGCCCCTGATTGCTGCATGATCACTCTATTGGTTGATCAGACCCTGATTTTACCTCCACATTGAGCAGATTTTTCAAGCCTGAGCTTATAGAACTGTGATTTATCATCAAAGCACAGCAGTGGATCCAATTTAAAAGTCCTCTAGAAATATTACACAGCAAACAAGATTCTTAGGAGCGGGACAAATTCAGCATCTGTGCAGGAACATTCTCCTCTGCTGCTTTACAGTGGGAAGTACTTTCCTGGCTAATAGTTATAAGAGGGGTTATTATATACCTGAGACAGTTATAGATGAAAAGTATCTACCTGCATTATATCTGAAGTACTTACAGTATCTGCAGTATCTGGGGGTTAGTACCTACCTGTCATTATACTTGTATCATATGAATAACTGGAGAGCTCTTACCTGTCATTATACCTGTCTTATTGTTACAGGGGGAAGAGTACTCACCTGTCATTATGCCTGAAAGTTATTGCGCCTACTTAGCTGGTAGTTATAAGTGGGTTAGTACAGGCTCTATTCTCTCTTGTGTACATGATTTGTGTTTGTCTCAGCTGGTGACAGGAGCGTTAAATGTCATCTAAAATTAATTTCATACTATCAAAATTTTATGGGGGCTTAGGTGACCCTCGGGCCCTCGGTTGTTCACTCCAGCTTCAATACCAGCACTTCTGATTTTCCACTTCGTCCACTGGCTACTCCTTTATTTATGCTTTTTTGAATGTCCCATATTTTTGCTTTTGCTTGTTTCATATGTTGTCTTTGCTTGTCGTGCGCTTTGCCTGTTGGTTCTCTACGTCTTTATAATATGCTGTATTTACCTATTATGGAATTTTGTGGCGCCTTATAAAGCAACAATAATAATAATACTAGCCCCAAAGCATATTTATGAAACACAATAACCACTTTAACATATTTAATACACGCTGTAGCATTAAATTGACTTGTCCTAGTAAGCTGCTAATATCAATGGCTCACAGTGCACAAGTGGCTGCTTGTCTCCCCCTATTCATACTTTGCTCAAATAGAGGAGAAACATCTCTTGTTGATTGGGCAGAATGCTATAGAGTTCCAGCCGTTTAACCCACTGTTTATAGCATTGTCCAGACCCGTCCATTAAATATTTGTTTATTTACAGATATTTGTATACTAGATAGTGTACTTTCAAAAGAAAGTGGTTAAACTTGGGTTAAATTATTGTACGATGTTGGCCAATGAGAAATGTTATAGTTAATAGAGGAAAGGAAAATTCAAATTAGGAGAAGGGTTTCGTTATATATTATAATAATAATAACAAAAATAATAATATCACAGCTCTTTATCAAATTTTAAGAGATTTGTTCATATGTATTACCTGGCATGTGTTCTGGAGCAGGGTGCAAAGGACATTTGCTTTAGGCCAGGGAACTTTTTTACCTTTTACCCCAAAATATATTTAGTTACGCCGACGTTACTCCCTTGAATTGAAAGGAAGGAAATCATATATTATTAATTATTGGAATTCAAAATTTTATTGAATCTATTCAACATTTCTTTGAAAGTTCCAACTTCAAAACTTCAGGTTTTGGAGAAATTATGTTGCTTCATTTTTGATACGAGAGCATCAATATTGGGGCATTTTGATGTCAGAGCAATTTGGATACAGTCTTCAGCATCCAATCGATTTCTCTGCTTTGTTTTTATGTTCGTTAAAGTGGAAAATCCTTGATCGCAAAGGTAGGTTGTTGCAAAAGGCAGCAACTTTTTGACTGCCTCCTCATGTGCAATTTTGATGCCTTTTTAGCTGTTGACATCCAAAAATATGACAGATCTGCTTTGTTTTCAAATGCAATATAGGCTTCATTATTGCATCGAAGCTCAAGAAGTGCCTCTGCCAACCCTTGAGGCTCTTCTGGTACAACAGCAATTTCACATTTAAAGGGGTCTAAAATCCAACTGACAGCATGTGAATCGGCAGCATTACCTCGCGGAATTTAATTTTACCCCATTCGGGGTAATTTACCCCTGTTCCCTGACCACTGCTACAGGCCATCACATTTCACAGTTACCCATAAGATAACATCAGTCCCTGCTTTGAGAATTAAGTCCATATTATTATTGCTTTCTTTAAGAATATGTGAAATGTATTATGAAGCCATACTGCAGAGCATTTTTATCTCAATATATCTGAGTGTGTGAAGCACAAATTTGTTTACTACATCTGGTCCTGATTTTCTAATAATGATGCTTGTTCTGCAACGTTTAAAAGGGCATTAAAAATAAAGGGACACTGAGTCTATGGAGGATAACTTCTTACAGCTACCTAGCAATAATATATACCTTAAACAAGGAAATATCAGTTTGCGTAGCGCATCTTGCGCTTACCCAGAAAGTGGGCACTCGCCTTTGCATATTTGACATTTAAAAAACACCCTTGGGCATTACCAATTATATATGGAAGGATACATGCTGCCTTCTCCCACTGTTTCAAAGTTAAAAATAGTAAAATGGACATTGTGTGCATTGATCACCTTCAACTATTGTGCCCATTTTTGGTAATCTTTTAAAGCCTGCACAAAGTCCTGAGTCACTAATCAGGAAACAAGTCTGATCTTCTGTATACCTGACTTCACACCATGTGTAACCAAACAGCGGGATGATGAGGCTTGTATCAGTCTACACCTGCAGTGTGTGTGTGTATAATCAAAAGGTGAAAAATATCAGCTTACTCATAGCTGAGGGTTATCGTCTGGTTAATATTTCATTTGCATTGGCAGATTGTAAATATTTGCTGAGCATGGCGGAGCGGGCAGTCACATCATGTCCGGGAGCAGCCAGATGCCTTCCAGTCGAAACATGTTATTCAGAACCTTTGTCTCCTGATGGTCAATGAAGTGTAATATTTACCCACATTGGGGAAAAAGTATTTTCCTGATCTTTACAACGAAGCAAATGGACTCAAAGGGTTAATTTCTCCTGCCTTGTGCATGGGCAGGACACTAACTAGACATGTACCCTATAAGAACTCCAGCGTTTCTCTTGCTGTATCCCAACATGTGAGCTGAATTGAGACCCCGGACTGGTACCTGAGCATTAAGATAGACCTGTCCATCATTGCCGGAGCTTGGCACATGCACAATGGTAACTTTTATGCTCTTGGCTGCCTCCGCTGGTGAATCATCAGGTACTTCTGCTAGTAAAGAAATCTCTTTATCTCTTTACAATCGTAAAGAACCTTTCCTGCCCTGAGACATTTCTCTACTATATTTCCAATGTGTAGAAGATTACCTGCTATTTAACAATGGGAGAAAAGCCCTTTCTCTGGCGAAAACAGGAGTTTTCACCAGATTTAGGACTCCTCCATATTTAATAAAAACCCCCAGGCCAATGAAGACTATCGCTGGCTATTGCATAGGGATAAAAGGGTGGTGAAGCCTATTTACCATGGTCAGGGGAGGGCTGGCAACTTTTAGCCTGTGGGGCAAGACTCGACTCAGCAGCCTATTAGGAACATTTTAAATGGAAAAAATTGCAGGTGGCCCAGTGACGCAGCCCAAGGTAGCCCACTATGGGACCGCCCTAGGGGTCATATGTCCCCCTGCCCCCCAGCCCAGCCTGCCCCTGCCAGTGGTGGTACATGTACCACCACATGTGATTTGTCTAATAAGGTAACATCTAAACAGAAGAAAGAATAGCAAAATTCCAGGAGGTTGAGAAGAGAGTATTTATTCTCTTTTAGTAGACAGGAAAGTCTGCCAAAATGGTGTTTAACTTTATCAGTGTCTCCTGTGATGGAATAATTATCCTACTTTAATTTAGATTTAATAAACACTTACTTTGTTGAGTCCATATAGACAGCTGGTACAAGAGTTCCCCAGTCCTGTCGAATCTTTCCAAGCAACATCCTCTAGAGAAAGTGTTGGAAAAAAAACAGACGACGAAGATGTGACCTCATTACTCGGATGAGGCACTGGAAGAGGATGAAGGTGAAGAACCTAAGGAAGTCTCCAGTCCTTAAACTTTCAGTCTAGAGGTAGTAGAATCTCTCATTAAAGCCACAAAGCAAACTATTTATTTAGAGACAGAATAACATGGGCCATCAGTAGAAGACAGGATGTATAACAAAGTACAGAAGGAAGAATTTATATGTCATGTTAATGTAAAAATTAAGATGGGAATCAGGGAGGAACGATCATCCTCAGAAAAGAAAATTCCTCTTTCCAGAAGAGCATGCAAAATGTATGCACTACTGAAGGATGTGTCAATATATTGGGACACTGTGTATCTACTACAGGAGGAAGAAACGAGATATTGGGACACTATGTAGCTATAAGAACATTCCTTGCAGTAAATGATGGGATAAAGCAGAGACTATGTGAATCATACACAAGAACCTTTACTGGAGAGAATACACATTGCAGTTGGAGCAGCCTGTAGTCCAGATATAGCCATTACAGAACATGCAAGATCTAGGAAATTTTGGCTAAATTACTTAAAAGAAGTCCAGTGCAAGGGTACAGCAAGGGACATAATGATTGAATCTCTTCTCAGAATAAAGCAGGCAAACAGATCTATAGCCAATGCCTATATAGACTCACTGAAACTAACAGTTCAAGTCTTAGGGCTAGATTTACTAAACTGCGGGTTTGAAAAAGTGGGGATGTTACCTATAGCAACCAATCAGATTCTAGCTGTCATTTTGTAGAAAGCACTAAATGAATGAAAGCTAGAATGTGATTGGTTGCTATAGGCAACATCCCCACTTTTTCAAACCTGCAGCTTAGTAAATCTAGCCCTTAGGGTTATCTGTTGCTGCAAAACAAAATGAATAACTTTGAACCTTGGCAAAACCATGTTGCAATGCAAGGGGTGCAAATTAGTTTATTATTTTGCACATACTGGCTGTTTCTTCATTCAACATGGTTTTGCCAAGATGAAAAGTTACTCCTTTTTTTTTGCTTTATTTTCCTTTTGAATCAGGCCCAATATATCTAAGACATAATTAGCCATCTCAAATAGGTATATTTGTCTATAATATATTATGCAAATGGAAAAATGGTATTGAACTACCTTGTTGTATTTATTATTCGGAATTGTATTCAGATTTAATGACTACTGCAATACCTTTTTTTCTGTGTATTTATTATATAAAACTAAAGATTTATTAAAATAATATATTATGCAGAGCACATTCCTATGGGAATATGCAATTATTTCAAATGTATAATTTTCATTCCTTACAATAATAATAGAAAACTAACGAGCCTGTATGATACCAAGTGCAGAACTGCAGATCGAAATTCCGCAGTGCATAGTTGAACAAAGGACCTACTGCTAAATAATGTTAGCGTATGCTAATTACTGGTAAAGAGTTCAGATATGCTCTAAGGGGGTAATATTATGTAATATACATACCAGAGACACTGATAACTTATAACATATACTTATATTATCAAATAATGTTACTCAGAGATATGTACCTCCACTCTTATACAGCAAACAACACATTATGGGGTAGATGCTGCTACAATAAATCAGGTGCCATTTACACTATTTTTAATGACCATATTGTGTTAACATTTTGCGCACATAACACTGAGGCCCTGACTCCTGTTCAGACTTTGCGTGCAGTATCTTATGGTAAATAGCTCAGCGCATGCTCCGAAATGGACCTCTGGAACCGAACACACCCAAAATTTTGCGGCTCGGTACTTTTGCATGCCTTCGGAATTGAAAAAAAGGCAACAAGGCTTTGTTACGTTGTCGGATTTCGCAAGTTTTGGATTCCTTTTTAAGATCCAACATAACGGTGGGTGGGAGGGAGGGCGGATCCCCATTTTTCTTTTCTGACGCTGCTGTGTGCCAATGTGTCCTAGATGTGTTTGTGTCATTGCTCTGTCGCTTACCATTCAGCCAGGTCGCTGCAGTATTTGTCCAAAAGTGTATGAAAATAATATTGTGAGGTGGTCAAAATTGACTGCAAATGACTTGAAATTAGTGTTATTGAGGTTAACAATAATGTAGAAACAAAAAAAGAGCAAAATTATGTGATTTCAGCATATTTTAGGATTTTTTTCTAAAAAATATAAAACCAAAACACTCGAGGGCGGTTTTGCCAAAACCAAAACATGAAGCTAATCGAGATCCAAAACCAGTTCACGGGGGTCAGTGAGCATCTCTACAATGAACGCAATTGTTTGCAATTCATGTCTGAAAGCAAATGACATCTACCAATGTCCACGACTTAAGAGGCGGAACGGGGGAGGGAATATAATATAGGCCATGTACAGTAAAGTCATTGAGAGATGCTGCAGATTCAAGTCCTGGGTTTCTCATAAGTACTCTTGGTTTAAACCGTATCATGTCCACCAGCTATAGGGCAGATGTAAGTGCTGATAGTGATGACTGACACTTAATTTGTACTGAAAATGACATATATGCATGCCGCTAGCTAGCACAGAACAAGTGTATGCAAGTGTAAGACAGACTTTAAAACACTTTCTATGTACAGTATGCATTAAAGGCATCTTTATGTATTTAATGTTACAAAAATTATTAAAATTAATATTTTTTTATTAATGATTATACTGTTAAGAGTTGATAATTTAATTTATAATATATTTTGTTAATGTGTTCTGATGTGATCTTATATCGTACATATACTTGTTCGTATACTGCAGTCTGTTCTGTCTGTCTACGTAAGGCAAGTAACATTTAGGCAGCGTGTACTTGCACCCAGGTTCAAACGGAAACGTATCTTTAGATCCGCTTGGATTTGCAATTGGTCGGAACTGTGCTCAAGTTCCGCGCTCTTTTTTTTAAAATGCAATTTGAGTGCGGTTTGAGTCCAAACATGATTCAGGCCCTAAGTATCGTACTGATATTTAGACTCAAGCCCTAAGTATCGTACTGATATTTAGACTTTTTTGTCAAAATCTCAAGCAAACAATGAGAAACAGGTTTTTTTTTGTCTAATCATCATCATCATCACCATTTATTTATATAGCGCCACTAATTCCGCAGCGCTGTACAGAGAACTCACTCACATCAATATCTGCCCCATTGGAACTTGCAGTCTAAATTCCCTAACATACACATAGACAGAGAGAGACTAGGGTCAATTTTTGATAGCAGCCAATTAACCTACCAGTATGTTTTTGGAGTGTGGGAGGAAACCGGAGCACCTGGAGGAAACCCACGCAAACACGGGGAGAACATACAAACTCCACACAGATAAGGCCATGGTCGGGAATTGAACTCATGATCCCAGTGCTGGGAGGCAGAAGTGCTAACCACTTAGCCACTGTGCTGCCCATAATTATCTCCAACTTATACAAAATGTATTTAGGCAAAACTTAAATATTAAATAAATTACTGAGTTTAGTTATCTGAAGTCATTTGCATAACTTATTGCACCAGCTTTTATAAAGTTTACTGGGTTACTGATGGTGAAGAAAGAAGTTTGAGTGAGAGAAAACTGGTCAATGGAAGGAAATTTGATCCTAGCACTAGTGTCCATAAATTATAATTCAATTTTATCATCGTAATCCGTAAATTGTAATATCTCACGTTCCGCTCAGAATGAAAAATTACCAAAGACTCATAATCACCAGTCCATTTCATAAATATTTTTAACAACATACCCCCACCATCTAGTTACGAAATTCTTACCAAAAAGGAGGTACAGACATATTCTGACTCCAACTGTGCCAAATATAGATATCGATATCTAGGTGCAACAATGGTACCCATAACTGTACCCCATACCTGCCAGTAAAACCTGTTCTACAAAAGAAATTAATTCCTACATTGAACAATTTCAGGAAGTTTCAACAAAAATTACCTGACGTTTAGTGTATTCTGACAATTTCAAAACCTTTCTGACAGCTTGCAATCTTGCACCAATAGAAATATACAAATTTAAAATATTGAATGAGACAAAAAAAGACATCAGAGATTTCCAAAGAATGTAACCTTCTAAATATATATTTATTGTATGCGAAAAAAATTGTAACATGACTGAACACTGAATTGGTCACCAAGATTATAGGTCTTTCTGGTGTTTGTCAAAGATCTTTTGCAGAATATGCAATTCAGGTGTAATTAGATCCTTTTTTTTTTTTAATAAGAACGTCCCTTAGAGCAACATTTATCAGACCCTTAGAAACTACAGATGTGATTAATTTTCATCTGTACCTCAAAAATGGGTGAATTTGAATACATTATATGACGAAACAACGTGTGTGCTGCACTTTTCCCCTTTAGAAATGACCCTTACTGTATTGCCTGAAGTGACACATACAGTAATTCACCAAATTCTGCTAATATTAAGAGGTTGGTGTTCATCACTACACTTTTACCTGGTAAAGTCATGAAAAAATATGCTGCATAAAGTAAAGGCCTTAAACAGTTTTACATGTAAATTCTTGACTGAAGTTTTATCGTTGAAATGCAAGTGAGGAAAAGCTCTTAAGGCAACATTTCCTGCTGGGACATAAAAGGGACCCGATACTGCTTGGAGCAGCTTATAATTGCTTCTCAGCGTTAAATTTCACTAAACATCAGTGAAAGATTTATTATGATTTTATTGCAAATAGTTTTGCAGTGCCTTCAAGTGCTGCAGTGTGTTCTGACTGTCAGCTGTGTTGAACTAGGATATCACTGAGGTACGAGGCGATGAGCTGAATCTGACCAGGCCAAACCAACCAAAAGCCAACTAATTCTGTAACTTGATGATTGGCTTTACTCATCTCCTTCTGAAAAGTATTGTTATCAATCTAAACGTAGTGGCAACTACTAGCCAGTGATCCTTCAAATTCTGACGTTTCCTGAATAAATAGAAGACATCATGAATGATTGGAAACTCAAATGTGCTAACATTTCCAAAGAATTTAGGTATTCTTATTTAAATCCATGCTAAAAAAAAATGTTCTCTGTATTGTATAGCGGTAAGAAGAATGTTCTCTGTATTGTTTGGTGGTCATAAGAATGCTCTTTTTATTACATAGTGGTCACTAGGTTGCTCTCTGTATTGTATGGAAGTCACTAGGTTGCTCTCTTTATTGTATGGCAGTTGCCATGTTGCTCTCTATATTGTATGGCGGTCATTAGGATGCTGTCTGTATTATATGGTGGCCACTAGGATGCTGTCTGTGTTGTATGGCGGTCACTAGAATGCCGTCTGTATTATATGGTGGCCACTAGGATGCTGTCTGTATTGTATGGCGATCACTAGAATGCCGTCTGTATTATATGGTGGCCACTAGGATGCTGTCTGTGTTGTATAGCGGTTACTAGGATGACGTCTGTATTATATGGTGGCCACTAGGATGCTGTGTGTATTGTATGGTGACCACTAGGATGCCGTTTGTATTGTATAGCGGTCACTAGGATGTCGTCTGTATTATATGGTGGCCACTAAATGCTGTCTGTATTGTATGGCGGTCACTAGGATGCCGTTTGTATTGTATAGCAGTCACTAGGATGCTGTCTGTATTATATGGTGGCCACTAGGATGCTGTCTGTATTGTATGGCGGTCACAAGGATGCCGTTTGTATTGTATAGCGGTCACTAGGATGCCGTCTGTATTATATGGTGGCCACTAGGATGCTGTCTATATTGTAAGGCGGTCACTAGGATGCCGTCTGTATTGTGTAGTGGTCACTAGGATGCCATCTGTATTGTATAGGGGTCACTAGGATGCCGTCTGTATTGTATAGGGGTCACTAGGATGCCATCTGTATTGTATGACATTTACCAGGATGCCGTCGGTATTGTATGGCAGGCACAGGTTGCTCTCTGTATTGTATATCTATCACAAATACTGGTAAAATTATCATGCAAAGCAGTATTATAGTACATTTTGCATGGCACATTCATGGAAGTATTTTCATTTAATTTGAATAGAAAAGGTGTTTTTGAATTGCTCATACAAGTGTTAACATGTAATCACAGTTATATTAAAAAGTATGTGTTTTTTTACTCTTGAAAGTCACCCCTACCCCAAAGAAGAGGTACAGAGGGCATTGGGAGGGTGGAATCTCTTCTCTGGGACTCAGGGCATACCCATCTTCATGGTTTAGACACCCTAAAGTTTAATGTACAGGTAGTCAGTGACAATATGATTGTTTAAATTTGCTACTGATAGGGAGACTTTAGAACCAGTGGGAGACTGACGATGCATGAGAGTTAGAATGATCTATCTTACAGTGACCGGGCTTCATGCAACAGAAACCAAATTCCCAGATTCAACAACTATCACATCAATGATAATCCTGGGATTTACCTGATGCTGGATTAAGCTTCACTGCTCAGATAACCAATGCTACTAACAGGGGCGCTGACTCTGCCTTCTTGTGTTTTCTCCACCTACCAGTTCAATGCTTTGTCTACCATTGTGTCTTGCATTAGCCTCTCCTACCACTGATGTGATTAGGGATAAACGTGTGCTAACCTCATCCACTTTTGTGTTGGCCCCGCCTACAAATCATTGGATCCCGCCTACGCGACATCACTTCCAGAAATTTTCCAGGGCCACTTTAAGCTCCCAATCCGCCCCTGCCAACAAGAACGTGAATGTATCTGACATCTAAGCTTACATTTGTTTTATGTAAACACGTGTTTGTACATTAAAGAAAACAAAGAAAAAGACCATTTTGAAAACTGTTTAAAAAGAGTTATAAAAAGAGAAAAGTAAATTAAAAGAAAAAACTGAAGAACAATAAAGGCTCATACACAATGCGCTCCTGTGCCCATTCTGCTTGAGCAGCTTTCCCCACTCAGGGATGTAGCATAACTGTACTGACCCTAGTGATTTCTATGAGGAATACTGCCCAATAGTGAACACTCGATGAACCAGGGATGCAGCAAGTCCTACCAGACAAACCATGTTGCGATACAAACAAAATTCTTTATTTATACAGGAGAAATGCTGGCTGCTTTTATATGTAGCGCACGCATACCGAACATATTTATTTTTTACACTGTGATTTAGAGTTGAGCTAGGACAAGTCGCCTTCCAACTCTAATTCTGTCTGCACATTTTAAATTTGCCCCCCTGAATTGCACCATGGATTTTCCAACCTTACACCTACTTGCTGGTTCTACTCTAAATGAGGCCCTATATAGATAATAAAAGCTTAGAACAAATGTAACCCTTGATGCACTATAGTTTTAAAATGGCAAACAACTTAAGTGTCATATGTATACTTCTATGTTGTAAATGCATTTCCGTTTTTATTTTAGCTGTATATATTATTGTAACTGAAGTACCTGGCGTTGCCCGGGTTTAAGTCTTCAAGTTATTAAGTTATCAATGAGTTGGATGTAACTGTCAACATTCAAATCCATCCAATGGAAGGCTCAGAACAGGCACCCCGGGTCAAAGTTCTGCCAAGCATACACCAATGGGAGGTCCGACCAGGACCCTAACCCCTTAAATCCTGGCCAGGATCCAACTAAACCACCTGGAATTGATTTCATTACAATCAGTGCAGGGGTGTCGAAGATAATCGCCAACAAACAAACAAATTTCTTTTTGCTATAATATATGAGCTTGTTATTTGAAGAAAAAATATTTCTGCTTAAAAAAATTTAACAATTTAGTGTACCTTGCGTAGGGCAACTCTTAATCAATTAGTTCGGAAACCAAGGAAACAGTGCATGAATGCCTAATCTTCTTGACGCTATGATCACTGAAATGTTACATGTGCACTATATGTAACCTCTAAAGTAACACTAAAGACCCTGTGGACATACTTATCTTTATGTCTCTTTATTATTCAGTACTTGTACAGACATTGTACATGAATAAACTGATTTAAACATTATGTAACATAACTAAGCCATTCCCAAGTTCACTGTTTAGTTGCCATAGCATATTATGGTTGCAGATTATAAAGACACACAGTGAAGTATTGTATAGGCAGCTACTGGCCAGTGGTCAAATACATAGCTGCATTATTGAGTCATAGGCTTTCAAAAATAAGTTCAGATGCCAGTTGGTATCAACAACAACCTAAACCCTAAGGGGTAGGTTTATTGAACCTTCTAAAATGGAACAGTGGAGATGTTTCCCATAGCAACCAATCAGATTCTAGCGATCAGTTTCTAGAAAGTACTAGATAAATAACAGCTTAAATCTGATTGGTTTATAGTGAGCAACACCTCCACTTTTCTATTTTAGAAGGATTTTAGAATTCTTAAAAAATATTAAATAACCAAAGTTCATGTAGCTAGACACAAATAAAAAAACACATGCTACACTTAAACTGTATTAAAGGTATTATAAACATTATTGCAATTATAATAATTTTCCTTTAATTTGACATGGAAAATGTGAGCTGCACTGTATACTTTAGCTATTAAGATTAAAGAAAATAGACTTGTGGTTTAGGAGTAGGATACTCATCAAAACTTTGGCTTAAAAAGAGATTAAGGTGAACATTGATACATGACTTGATTTTTTTTTTAATTTGATTTCAGTTATCATCATCATCAGTTATTTATATAGCACCACTAATTCCGCAGCGCTGTACAGAGAGCTCATTCACATCAGTCCCTGCCCCATTGGAGCTTACAGTCTAAATTCCCTAACACGCACACACACTCACAGACAGACAGAGAAAGAGAGAGAGACTGGGGTCAATTTTGATAGCAGCCAATTAACCTACTAGTTTGCTTTTTGGAGTGTGGGAGGAAACCGAAGCACCCGGAGGAAACCCACGCAAACACAGGGAGGACATACAAAGTCCACACAGATAAGGCCATGGTCGGGAATCGAACTCATGACCCAGTGCTGTGAGGCAGAAGTGCTAACCACTAGGCCACTGTGCTGCCCATTATCTGTAGAAAAGGTTTTTTCTGTCAGGTAAAGGGAAGAATAAAAACTGTTAAATGCTTTTGTTTTGTCTCAAAACAAAACTTGTTCCATCTTGGTTTTATTTTTGCAATTAAATGACTCTTCGATGCTTTCCAACGGTTGGGCAACGACCAACTGCATCGTCTAACCGGGAGAGTCTAAAACACTATCTGTAACATTCCACTAGGGAGCATCACAATATAGGATCATGTGACAGCCTCTTTGTCCAAGAATGACCGCTGCTTCAGTCTCGGGTGACAGAGCTAGCGTTCAATGATGCAACCGAAAAAAGGATCGCAGCCCTTTTAAATGGATGGACAAAGCTCTCAGCAGTAATGTTAGAAAATATAATTTGAATGAAAGAGGAGTAAGTACAAAAACACATCCTATGTAGTAGGTGAAACAACAATTAAGCAATTTAAACATGCTTGGAGTAAATACAGGTCTGTCTTGTCGACAAACCATTAATTATCAGAATGGACGATCTAAAAGGGTTGGTATTCGTCTGTCACCAACATTCTATGTTTCTATGTCTCCTACAGGACTTCCTTCTAAACTCTGCAGCTGTTCATGTGAACTGCAAACCCAAAACTCTAATTATAACTTTAATTCCTAAATATTGCTACAAGTGAGATGCAGATTACTTAGTTGCCAAGGGACTTCTGCTTAAAATAGCTGTGAAAGGAGTCATTATGCAGCTTCTCATGCATTAACTACAATACAAGCCTATTATTTAGGCTCAGATACTCAGTCTTCCCAGTAATCTATCTGCACTGTAAATCGTCATTTGCTAAAGTATTCTATTTATGTCTGGTCTTATCTCCTCCCACCTCTTTCCTTGTCATTGTTCATTAAGTCTGCTCTCGTTAGACATTCACATCGCTGACATGTCACAAACTTTAAGTAGCTTCGCTATAGCAACTATACAGTATAGTTCAGCAGCAGACTAAAATTGCTTCGCAACACGGTTTTATTTTTACATAGATAAAAAACTACATCCTCTCAAAATCAGATAAACTGGCTTAGGCAACGAGAATCTCTGCAGTCGCTCGAGTAGTAGGGCTGACAGGTCATGCTGGGACTTGTAGTTCCATAACTGCTGTAGAGGCAATATTTGACCCATTCCAAGTACAAAGAAACACCAGTTTAGCATAGTGTATAAGTAATCTGAAAATAATTTTTTGAATTCATTGGGGGAGATTCAATTTGAACAAAATATGCACAAAGTGTCTCCAGAACGGCGGCGGAGAGACCTTGCGCGTTTTTTTAGTGAAAACTCCGCTGATTTTTGCTTGAACTCAATATAGGTGCAAGCGCATACATTTTTAGCATACTAATGGTAAAAATGCGCAGCCACAATGTGGGAACATCGCGGCTAATTCAATTTCCTCCATTGCATTAAAATTTTCTAAGAAGACACTATTTAATCTGAACTACAGATCTCCAGGTACAAAATCTGCTACTTCAACCTAGTTATTCCTAATTGGGGGTTGCCCCAAATCTTGTGAAGATGATAACCCCTAGATGTGCTACAAGGTTGGCATTGATCTGTTGATATTTATGCATACTTGCCAACTCTCCCTGAATGTCAGGGAGACTTCCTGAAACAGGGGTGATCTCCCTCACTCCCTGAAGAGTTTGGCATTCTCCCTGATGCTGAGTCAGTACAAGACGTGGTTGGCTTCGCCACCTGTGGCATGATGACACAGTTCAGAAATTGTGTCCTATGTCCATGTATTGATGCTTATGGAGGTGGCCATTTTCATGGAGACCAAAATTTAATCAAAGACTGACAGGTAAGACAACATGACTTCAGTAATGGAGACAGAAATGTAAAAGACACTTCAGTCTCTAGAAGCTAGGGGCTTAATGAAGCAAATATTGCATCAACTTAGCCCCGCCCCCTGCTGTAATTGGCCAAAATTGTGGCAATCATTTAGGGGGTGGGGCCAAAATAATGCGATTCAGCAAAACCCACCACCGCACACCCACTTCCCCGGGATCTCCCTGAAGCCAACAAGGAAAAGTTGGCAAGTATGTATTTATCACATAACCTTAAGTCTTATTGGTGTATAATAAAGTTTGTGAATCTATGTGATTTGCTGCAGCTTGTCTCTACCACAGGAACCTCCTACCATCATAGTACCATTCCTTTCATTAAATAAATGTTCCACTTTTTCCCCTGAAATACTGCTGAATTTAGCCATGGTTTATTTATGGCCTAGATCAGATGTGTTCAAACTCAGTCCTCAAGGGCTACTAACAGCTCATGTTTTCATTATTTCTTTAATCATGTACAGGTGAGTTAATCTATATGGCTGGGTCAGTAATTATTACACCTGCTTCTAAAGACAGAAATCCTGAAAACATGACCTGTTGGTAGCCCTTGAGGACTGAGTAGGAACACCTCTGGCCTAGATTATTGTGAGAGTGAGGGGAAATCTGGACTATCATTATTACATGTGTTACTTTTTGAGTAAAGCTTTTTATTACATTGGTTGAAGTGCTCCCAGAAATGCGGTTCTCCACCAAAGTGCAACATGGAGACACAAAATGGGTTCCAATAAAAGTATGGGTGCCCTTCGAAACAGCAAGAAACGCCTTTAACAATGCACCAACTATTGGCATAATCTATTGGGAGAACATATGGACCGATGTCTGTAATAGGTGTTAGCGGAACGTGAGAAGGATGTTAGGCCACACGTTTGCAAACTTAGTCAGGAACATTGGTATATGTGCAGAATACAGTGAAGTAACTGTTGCAGGATACAGGATTTATATACCTTGAAGTTAATTTTGCAATCTTGTATACCGATGTATGCAGCAGGCTTGGGGATACAGACAAAGCTTATTAGACATTTACAGTCTCTTGTACACTATGTACTACAGCCGTATAGCAAATCTATTCAGCAAATATACTTTACATGTATGGCCACCAGAAGATATATACTGCACCTCTGTGCAGGCGCCATTATTTGGCACACTACGCAGCTTCTAACGTGCTGTGGTCATACTCTCCTACGCGCACAGATGCGCTGCCAAATATAATACCGGGGAGAGAGCCAGGAACAAGAAAAGAATTCGCCCATGCAGTAGTGTAGAGTGGGCAGGACCTGACGGTGCCCCACTTCCGGCCACTAGACCACCAGGGTGGACCGGAGACACCGAGTAGCGCTGATCTTTAACACCATCTACACCCCATCGTGTTTCCTTAAACTTCACAAAATTAAATCTCAACTTTCACTGCTCTGCAAAACTAGGTGCACAGATACACTTATTTTGTACTTTACACAGATGTCCTCGCTCCAACCAGCTGCCCCCCTAAGGGCCTGTGCACACTTCTATTACTGTGCAAACATCGCTGTCTTGCCCCACAATCCAATTAGCTGAATTTGTGTTGTGCCTAGACCATTTTGTACATCATAAATTATTGGAAACCAGGGCTATTTGCTGTCTCTGTATTCCCCGGTGGTGCAGTGTGACAGGTAGTTGGGCACTGATGTTATCTGTCCACATGTCGCTACTACGCATGTACGAACCATATACTTTCTTCTCAATTTCCCTCCATGAGGAGCATCATGAGTAACTCTGTATAATACCCCGGAGAGGTGTACTTAACTAGAGACACCTATAACTGTACTATACGACTGTATAGTACGTCATGTACTGCATAGGACCGCTGTCATTAACCCTGTCTGTGTTGAACCTGCACTACCTCTGTGTACCATCAATAAACCGATAGCTGGGTTAAGTTCAACACTATGTGGACTAACATCCATATCCAACACATGCTGACGCCTTTACAGACACCATAAGGTTATGACAATATAAATATCCTTCCCTGTACGTAGGTGACAGGTGCATTTTAGTGCTTTAACCATATCATGCTCTTTGAAAGTATCCCTCATACATGGGGAGAATAGCAAGCTTAAATTTCTTAAATTGCGATCCAAGGTCATACATATGGTCAAACACTATATTATTTAACACTAATAAATTGCATTGTAAAATAAAATATTTTTTTTCAATAGTAATCAGTATGTGGGATATGCAAATCGAACTTAATGTTGTCAGACAATGCAGTTGGGTTCATAATAAATGCTTCTCCCGTGCTCTCCTGTTTTCCATTTTTAGAGGGGAGGTTTAGAGGATTTTTAGAGGGCGGGTTCTATACCGTGCCGCCAGAGTGGGCATGACCAGCCTGCAAGGCTGTCACTACCACGTTAGACAGATACACTGGCAATGCTGTGTACACTACTGTAAGGTTGTGCAAGTACATGGGGGATTAGTGTAATGACTTTGAAAGGGTATCAATGTAATATAGTGAGGGAATTATCCCATTCAGTGCTAAAGGCAAATTGGACTCTCCCTGCACATACACCTCTAAAGTGCTAAGGATGAGTCACATACATCGGGTGCAAATAATAAAAAATATACTTACCCACCCCCACAGGTATTTCCTACCAATTGGTTCGGGGAAGAGGTGGCACATTATAATGTAATTTAGCCAGTGCGTGATATTATCACTGTACCAAAATAGGCTCAGAAAAGGGATGAGGCTCAGAACAGGAATGAGAAAAACCTCAGTAGTGAAGTAGTTAACATAATGTATGTGGGTATTAATGTAATGTAGTGGGGGGAATTCTGTAATATGGGGACTGGCGGTGTATAATAATGTAATAACGGGTCTTTTATTGTAATATTGGAGTCAGTGGAGGCTATTAATGAAATGTTTGGGCTATAAATGTAATGTGGAAGACAGCAGGGCTATTAATGTAATATGTGGGTATTGTCACTGACATTGTCAGGGGGAGTTACCCACACTCTGCATAGAGTTCCTTACCACATGGAGCAGCAGAGGTGGGAGCTGCCGAACTGGTGTGAAGACCAGAGGCCTTCTCCACCACACACCACAGCAGGTAGGAACTAGTGGGAAAGGGGGTTTGGGGCACACATGAAAAAGGGAGTATAGTGGGGGAGCACATGCTGCCCCCACTCTCCCCTTGTATCATATATTCCCCAATACCCTTGTCAGATGGTGGGTGGAGCATTACTCTTGTACACAGGTCCACTAATGTGACCCTGATTTATACTTTCACTAAAATGTGGTTTAGATTAATTGAATTCCAGAATAAAAGAAACCCTAGTACCTCAACTATGGTCTCCCTAACATGTTGCCGATTTACCCCCTCAGCTTTTTGCACATGTCTTTGGCAAACAACCACAGAAGGGCAAGTATGTAGGTGAAGAAGTATATTGGGTCCTCAGTCCCCTGATCCTTTACTCTTATTGTCTTCCTTTTCCTTTAATCTCTCTTTCTTATTCCTGCTATATGGAGCTGTTATTGCAGTGGCTTCTGTGTAAAATTAAGGATATAAAAACATTTTTTAGTACAAATTAGAAAACAAACATCTGATTGGTTGTGTGACGATTATGTAGTATGTCTAATGAATGATTGTTATTTTCTGTTGAATTCATATATGATAATGTGAATATTTTATGAAACCTCTCAAAGTATGCTTTGCTGACTAACCTAAAGACCTGTGCAAATGACCAAGAGTCTTTTGAAATTAGCCAGGCCCGGGATAGATAAACATCTCGGAGGAGTTTGAAGCCCCAAAGTTATGAACCATTTAGGCACCAATGCAGAGCAGAGGTCAGAGATTTTCTGAAGTGCCAACATAAATCCTAGTGATAGATAATTTACTTTGAAAGGTCGGTGTCATGTTGGGAATCAATCTTACTTAATTGAAAATGTAATTCCTACGGTGGGGGTGAAGATCCTGTAAGAAGGGTTTAAAATCTTCTGGTTTAGACATTACAGTGTGCATTTTCATGAGGGGGTCTATCAAGACTGAAATGTCCCATATTTCTCATTTGTGTTCTCTGACACACGCCGACTTAACTAATAAGTAGTGACTCTGGTTTCATTTCCGGAAACTTATTTGTGCAACTTATTGTATGTCTTGTTATTGACTTTTTTTGTAGCTAAGCCTTAGAAATATTTTTCAGATGAAATACACTTAATATCACATGTTCCCCATGATTATTTGGGAACTTACGAAGCCCTGGGAGGCTCAGGCTACATGTGATTTAAGTGTGAAACATTAATAAGTGGTTTTGGTGAACGCAAGGACACCATAGTAAATGTGGTGGCAGAAAAGGTATATTCATTGCTAAGTGACTAAGGTAATGCCAGTCACAGCCAGTTGTTCAGATTGCTGTATCTGAGACAGCCTGGGCATTCGTGACAGGTTGCTATAGTTTTCAGTAACTTTTGTGTGCATCGGGCTGGCATGTGACCGGAAGTTTGGTCATTCCCTAAAATCAACAAAGTACTTCCTTCTTGGTGCCAAATAAAGTGAATCAGTTTTCCATCCTGTTATTTTGGTTCACCAGAAGTCAAAGTTAGAGGTGTAAAATCATGTAAGTTTTCTAGTGGAGGAAAATAGGACCATCCTAAGAAAACCAGGAAAACAAAACCTAGCTGTGCACTTAAAAGTTTACCTTTATCCAGAAGATCATATAGTGTCTCTTTATATACCTGAGTTGGATTCCTAATAGGGACTTCATACATTTCTTTGACCAAATGGAAAAAGATAGGTTCCTGGACAAAGTCAATTTTGTTGAGCAATATCACACCCTCTCCTTTATCTGCTGGTTTAATAACCAATTCCTTATTATTTTGCAGTTCCTTCAGTCCTTCCTGCTCTTCTCTGGGTTAAGTTAAACTTAATTTGTTTTTTATCTACTCTCTCTGTCTCTCTCTCTCTCCCACTCTCTCTCTCAAATTGTAAACCATTATTAAGAGTACTCACATGATGATCATTTAATTCAAAATAATTAGAATCATTTTAGAATAGGAGCACTCCTGAATTCCAATGTATTGTGGAAACAAGCAGTGGCAGATCCGGTGGGGGGGGGGGGGGGGGGCTGCTCTGATTGTGTTTTAAACACAATCAGAGCAGCGGGACAGCACACTGTCCCTGCTAAACAGACCTGCACATACTGTGCAGCCGCCGGCAGCCTTAGACATCAGAAAGGGAGCGGGGCCTAAATCGCCCCCCCTAAAATCGCCCGGGGTAAGACAAATGTCTAGATCCGCCCCTGGAAACAAGTATTATTATAATAAAAACAAATTCCCATAGTGTTAAACCATTTTAATATATATTATCTCATTATTAATATCGAATATACCAACAACTGGTATCATGAGTGCTTCTACCTAAAAGCAAACTGGAAAAAATGCGATGAGTGAATGACAGAGGCTATATGTGGAATATTCTTACATTTTAAATATTTTATAGATCTTCCATAGGACTCAGCAGCGCTGTACAGTAGGGAAAACAGGACATACATAAAACAGGGACATTCAAGGTAGACAAAATAACTGCAGACATGAAAACAAAGGGTATGGAGGACCCTGCTCATTAGAGAGCTTACATTCTAAGTGGGAGAGGTCACAGCTGAAACAAGAGGAGCGAGTGTGGCTCAGAGTGGAGATTGGGACAGTTGTTGTGAGGGAGTAGTAGTGTGAGTAGTATCATCGAGTCAAAGGTAAGTTCTAAAAATGAGGTGGTTTTTCAGAGAGCGTCTAAAGATTTGAAGGTTTTGTGAAATGATAGCAATAAAATATGAGAACGAGAAAGTGTAAAATGAGTAGGTGCATTATATGAGATATGTGAGAGATGTGGATGAATGTGTATTAGCTGGGGTAAGTAATGAGAGAGTGGGAAGGAAGAATTTATCCAAATTGTTCAGGACATTGTAGGAGATTAAGGATTCTTTACCGCCCCCTAGCCGGGGTTAATAGAGTAGGTGGTTTCTGTAGCTTTGACATGATGAGGTCCAGGATGCTGACAGCCCATGGTTTTGTCACCTACAAACAAAATCAACACCTTATCACAAGCTATTCTCTCATGCCAAATTCCCCACAGTCCACCCACTTTCTCCACCTTCACTTACACTTCCCCAATCCATCCTAAAAATCATTCTCTCCAGTAAGTGAAGATGAAGTCTCTGCACTCATCTCATCATCTCATCTGTACCCTTGACCCTATTCTGTCTCAACTTCTCCGATCCACTCCTCCACTGCTGCCCATTCTTAGCTCACCACTTACAGCTGTCTCTCTCCACGTGCACATTACCATCCTCCTGTAAACATGCGCTCATCTCACCAATTTTAAACAAACCATCTCTCGATTCAGCCTCTCTGTCTTCAACTCCGGCCCTATTTATCTCTTCCCCTTTGGCTCCAAACTACTTGAAAGATTAGTGTACAAACGCCTTTCTCACTTTCTCTCCTCTCACTCCATTGTTGACTCACTGCAAACATCATCTGCTCCCAGCATTCCACTGAAACTGCTTTCACAAAAGTGATCAATGATCTACTTCCTGCAAAGTCTAAAGGTCATTTCTCCATACTCATTCTCCTGGACCAATCTGCTGCTTTTGACACTGTTTATCACCCTCTTCTTCTACACACCCTTCACTCCATTGGTCACAGATTTTTCCTGGTTCACTTCCTACCTATTGAACCGCTCCTTTAGTGTTTCTATCTCTGGCACATCCTCCCCTCCACTCCCACTGTTGGGGTCCCACAAGGCTCTATTCCTGACCCTTTATTTCTGTTACTGCACACCTCTTCTCTTGGGGAGCTAACTTGCTCATTTGGCCTCAGCCCTTCTTCATCTCGTGTAATCAACTGTCTTCTGCTATCTAAACATCAATGTCCCAATGCTACCTGAAGCTCAACATTTGAATCTAATTCAAATTATTCAAACTTATCTACAAATCCAACAACACCCATTCATACAATTCGGGAGAGAAAAATAAGGCAGAGTGCAGCATTCAGGATACATTTGAGATGGGCAAGTGTGAGTTGGGAAGATCAGAGAGAGGAAGGTTACAGTAATCATGACAAGAAATAATAAGAGAGTGAATAAGAGTTTTGGTGACTTCATGGTGAGAAAGGGTCTGGTTTTGGCTATATAAATGGAGGTGTGGTTGGCAGAAACTGAAGTGTGAATTCAAAGTGAGGTTTGAACGACAGGGAGGAGTCGAGGGTGACCCCTAGGCAGGGGAGTTGATGGACAGAAAAGAGAGTAGTGTTATCCACAGGAAGAGAGAGGGAGGGATGTGAGGGAGCCCTGGAGGGGGAGAATGATCATTATTTCAGTCCTTGAGTTTACGAAAGTGCTGGAACATCCAAGATAAGATGGCGAGAGACAACAGGACATGCAAGACATAAGAGAAGGGGGAGGAAAGATAGATTTGGGTGTCATCAGCATGCAGATGGTACTGGACACCAAATGAGCTGGTGATGTCTCCAAGGGAGAAGGTGTCGAGGGAGAAGAGCAGAGGGGCAAGAAAGGATCATTGAGAGACTCCTACAGTTAAGGGAGAGGGGGAGTTCGGTGTAGAGACTGTAAAGGAGCGGTTTGTGAAGTAAAAACCAGGACAGGACAGTGTCACAGAGGCCTATAAATTGGAGAGTTTACAAAAAAAGGGCATGGTTAACAATATCTGGTATAGTAGAGAGGTCGAGAAGGATATGAAGGCAGAAGTGTCCCTTAGATTTGGCAAGGAGAAGGTTATTATTGTCATGTGATAATGACTGTTGAATTGTGATTTGCACATTCTCGTTTGTATGACAGTGATTGGTCTCATTCTACAGGTTGTGGTTTTTTTTTCCAAAGAACCTCATCCAAAATTATGAAGTGGACCTCAATTTAAGCCATTCTTATGACTATCAACTTTGGGCAGATTGATTTGTTGAAGGCTATAGACCGGTACCCTGAAATTAGCTCTGGACAGTGTTAAATTGCTAATAATAGTAAACATGCTTCTATCTATAAATATGTAATTCATTTAAATAGTTTCACTATGTACTTATGATTTCTAATGTTTCACTATCACTGTGGTTAATGATATTTAATCTTATACCGTAGATGTCATTTTTCCTTTTTAAACCTCTTATGCATTTAGTGTGGGTGTGGGTTAGTGTGGGTGCATTTCTACTGTAGTAGATACTAGGTATTTTCTACACACCTTTAATCCTATGTATTTATGCATTCCTTACATTTTTCGTTGTGGCACATTTTACATTCCAAATGATATTCCAATTTTGTTATACTCCCTTTGAAACAAACAAATGTGGAATATATAATTTATGCATATAGTGTAACAAGTTGAAACATTATCTAGGTAATCTACATAAAAATGTAACTTGTGTGGTTTCAAGCTGAAAAGGCGTCACAGCATAGCACATCTATGTTGCAATAATATTGATCTACAGACAATGTTAGAGTATTAGAACATGTAATCGCTCAAGGAACAGGGCCATCTTTTCCATTGGGCACGATGGGCAGGTGCCCGGGGGCCCCATGGGCAAGGGGGCCCCATAGGCAGGGCTCTTAATGAGAATAAATAATCTTGCAAAAGAAAAAACCTGCAAAAAAAAACACCTTCAAGGGTCACTGAGCAAGTACATCTATCTATCTCTATCTGTCTCTCTATACATCTATATATATATATATATATATATATATATACATATATATATATATATATATATATATATATATATATATATATATATATATATATCTATATATGTAGGGGCCCTGGTGCACTGTTTTGCCCGGGGGCCCATAATGTTGTTAAGATGGCCCTGTCAAGGCAGTACAGCCAATTCCTCATGGTCTCTTGACCAATGGTACACAGCTACAATTGATGTCAAACTTCACAATGTAAAAGATTGGGACAAAACTCCAACGTGTTTCATTACATCAGTGACTTCATCAGGGCGTTCTGCTATAGTGATTATCAACACTTAAATACCCTCAAGCTCCTACTGCAATTAAAGTGCAATTAAAGTGAAATTGTATAATTAATAATAATGTTATCAACAACATAAAACAACACTATACAAATTATTAAACTGTCCTATTTAAATACACCAAGTAAACAAAAAGGGCTGATTCATTAAGGAACATAAATGTCGTTATGTGATGTATACGCCAGTGAACGGCAGAACATCATCGAGCGCAAAGGACCCTTACGAAAGCCTGCAATTTCAGATGGGCAGAACGGAGAGGGGAATGGGCATATGCACGTAGTCAATTTACAGTGAGGGTGTTCCAAGCTCGAGTACACACAGCAGTGTCCAATTAAAGCTTTGGGCATCCCTAAGGTACATGCTTTTCTGTTGTACCAGCTACAGGTCAGGTGTAGGTGGCGATTGATAGTGATGACAGTCGTGTATACATGCTAGAACATGTGTTTGCAATTAGGAGCAACTGTAAAAGTACATTGTAGGTACAGTAGATATTAATAACCACATGATAAATGTATTTGTTTGAATGAAAAAAAAATGTATGATATATTATTAACAGGTGATGATAACTGAATCATTTCTGTGTGTTCTGCTTGGACTTTATATTACATATTGCAGTATATTGTGTCTGTCAGAGCGGAGCATAGCTAGATCCGTACAAGAGATCTGGGCGTAATTATGTCCAAATTACGCAAGTTTAAAAAAAAAAAAAAGAAAAGAAAAGAATACATTCGTTTTGTGGGCCTTAATAAATCGGGCCCAACATAGCTAAAATACATATATAAGCATATAAAAATGTAATAAAATGCTTGTATGTATATATGTCAATAATATTTAAAAAGTGTCTAATGCATCAATATATCTCAAATTCATTAACTAACAATTAAAATAGAAAAAGTAATTTAGTATGGAATCAATAACTGAAACCACACATGGAGGTATATTTACTAAACTGCGGGTTTGGAAAAGTGTAGATGTTGCCTATAACAGCCAATCAGATTCTAGTTACCATTTATTTAGCACATTCTACAAACTGACAGATAGAATCTGATTGGTTGCTATAGGCAACATCTCCACTTTTTCAAACCCACAGTTTAGTAAATATGCCTCATAATCTTTTAGGTTAAATGATGGCACAATGATATATAACTAATGATACAAGAATAACAAATTAATTTGATCAGTATACTTAACTAACAATATTATAGTTCGGCTAAAACACAAACAAATGATGATGATATATAGATAAATACAGTATAAAAATATTTAAAAATGCATATATTTGCACGGTTTCAAGTTAGCTGCATTTAGAGATCAAGGAAGTTGCTGCAAAATTTTATGTAAATTAAACTTGGTGGCAGAATGGGCCCTTTCACAGGACTGCTAATCTTTTACTTCACCAATCTACAGAATGTCCATTTCCCACTGTTTTAATAAATTCAAATTTTGTGGAATATGTAGTCTATAAATAGAACGGGGATGACAAAGGTCAATTAATTCTGCTTTCCAATGTGCTTGGGGTAGGAGTAGGGATAGGAATAGTACAGCTAGCATTGCATACCAGAACAATTACTACTTAATTACTTAATAATTACTAGTTATTCATTTATGCCCACTGGCTATTTGTGGCTAACACATATATTGATCACTATGAGAATTGATCTGCCCTGTTGTATTCAGTATCTGTTTACCGCAAACTTATAAAGAGATGTCTGTAGTCAGTTGCACTTGCAGGTTGCAGGTAATCATCCCTGTATCAGACTGTGTGCACTGCATTCTGGGGTATACTTGCTAAAACTTCTCAAAAAGAAAAGTGGAAGTGTTGCCCATAGCAACATATAACATTCTAGCTATCATTTATCTAGTAATTTCTAGAAAATAATCTAAAATCTGATTGGTTGCTATGGCCAACGCCTCCATTGTTCCTTTTTTTAAGTTTAAGTTAATCTACCCCATTATAATTTAGCGCTGTCAGTTGAGTTCAGCAGCTGGAACGTATGCAATTTAGCTTGGTTTGCTGTATCAGAATTAATATTACTGCTGGTAATTGTTCATTTTCCCATTGACTAGTAGTGGCTAACACACCTTTTGACATTTGTGATAATTACGCTGTTCTGTTGCATTTAATCATTTTTCGGTCATCTTCACTATCTCACACCATGTAAACATATTTGGGTCCCATACCAAAATTTTGAAAGGGCCCTTATGTATATGAAGCAGATAATTTCTTACCACCTTCAGCGTACTGAATCTAGTGACCAGTCCATGGCTGCTGTTATAGTAACCTATACGAAACAGCCTACACTGCGGATGACTCACTGGGTTTCTTTGGTTACTATGAAAGTAGTCATCGTCTGATTACCAGAGGGAGCTTCAGTAAGGAGGAGGTGATACATTTTCAGCAGCCCCATTGATGTGGTATTTGGACATTGAGGTAGGACTGCCAGCTGCAGGCCCCATAGCAGCTGCATCCCCTTCTACCACAATGGTCACACTCCTGGCCATACTAAACTTTAGTACCTCAAAATGAGGTCACCAAGTGTATAGCAGTTGCAGAATTGCTGTGCAACAGCTGAAATTCATACAACTGTTCTTAATTTAGTGTACTAGAATTAATTACTACTGGTGGATAATTTGCCTACTTGCTAACACATCTATTGATCACTTTTCTGTCATGTTGTAATGATCACTATTTTGTGACTATTAAATGTGTGATATTAGATCATCATTGTTCACTATTTCAACACACCCATCCAATATATATGCTTTTGTTTGTTCTATTAATTATAAAAATAAAAACAAATGTGCCAAAACATAAAAAGAGTGTGGTAAAAACTGTAGCACTAAAGATGACTATTAAGAGAAGTCATTGACTAAAAATTTAAGGAATTTAAGAGATGCAGTTGCAATACTGGTATTTTGCACGGTTGTAGCAGAAATCCATCTAGCCATGATGTAGTAAAGGATAAATAAGCCACACACGTTATGTAAAACAAGGTGACTTACACATTGGTGACATTAAAAGATTGAAGAGCAAGCTCCCTTCTTCCTTACCAACAGAAAGTAGAAGGATGTAATACCCACATGAAGTGTGCCTGTTGACACAAACTCAGAAGCTCCAACAACAGCAGCGTTTGGTCAAAAAGCAAGACATTTATTTACTAGTGTCGCCAGTGTAAACAAATTGTACTTGTCAATGATTACAAAAAAGTTCACAGTATTAGCAGCTGAGACTGTACAATTAATTAATTCTGAATGCTAATGCATGGTTCTGATTCTGAAGATAATAATAATGTTGAGGGGATGCAGAGCAGGAAGAGGCAACTTACTTACATTTTCATAAAGATAAAAATACAGATGTTGAAAGTGGGCATGGTAGTGTCTATTCAGTTAGTTTGCAAGTTTCTACCGAATCATTATCTCCCAGGCTGACATCTTCCTACAATCCCCCAGCATACATGCAGTTCACCATGATTCCAACTTACACAATATCCCATATGCTAGATGTATAAAAGAAATAAATGTGGCAAGCATACATAAAAATATGATACAATAGCAAAACAGCAGCTTGATACTCCCACATTATGCTAACCTAGGTCTGGGCCTATATGGTCACTCATAAAATTCAGGCCTAGAAACTGTGGAGAGGATGAACTGTGTAAGATATTGTTACTATAATCTTCCCTGGGACAAGGCTAGTAAGGCTATGGGTATGTTTTGTTTAAAAGGGTGTGTGGCTAGTGGATGGGCTGAAGCTTAGGAAAGGTTGTATGCCAACAGGCTCCAGTGAATGTAACACAGTCTGGAGAACATAGATCACATTTGAGGCATTTGAAAAGTATGAGGCTATGCTGGTCATCATAGCCCTAACCCAGGCCTGGCCAACCTGTGGCTCTCCAGATGTTATATCAGCTGGCTATCTAGTGGCAAAGCATGCTGGTGCTTGTAGTTACACAACACCTGGAGAGCCACAGGTTGGCCTGGCCTGCTCTAAACAGTGTAAAACACAGATTGAGCACTTCTAAAGTCAGTATTTATGAATACATTCATGTCAGCGCAAACAAATGACAATCACATTCAACAATTAAAGGTTCACGGAGTTGTCTCTTGTTGTGGTTTGTGTGCCACCTGGTTCCTTTAACATAATTTTCCCCTGAAGGAAGATTGTATAAATGTATAAGTCAGTTGTGGATGTCAGCAATGGAAACACCTAATGGTCTTTGTGGAAACAAACGTTTCATTATGTTCATCTCCAAGTGTAACTGTGTTTCCCACAATACGTGTGACCTCAGGCATCACCAATGTGCTTTGTAAATGTATCATTATCATTTGATGTGAAACTCTCTCTTCCTTTTGCCCGTGGCAAGACAATTCATAGTTTTTAAATTATTTGCAATCGCAACCACTTAAAATGAATTGTACTTTTTTTTAAAAACATCTCAGGATACTATGCAGTACAAAAACATTTAACAGTTATGTGGTTGAACATATTAGCTTTTTATCACAATAAATAACTACAGTTACAGCCTTGGATTGATAACTGTGTTCTTCCCAAAAATGGCAAATTCATCTAAAATGGATTTTAAGATCAAATAAGCACAGAAATATTTTTTACTTAATTGGCAAGTGCTTTCATAAACAGTTACTGTAACTCTGTTCCCCCATTTGCGCATAGCTTGCCATATGTGGCTCCACCAGTTTCCGCACAAATAATATTTTAAGAATATAATGTACTCCACCATTGGAGGCAGATATTTTGTGGAATGAAGCATTCATATGAAGGTCACCTTCCAATCCACTAGTTGGACCATAATCTTTGTGTGAAGGGGGAGGGACCACCCATTTGCTACATTGTAATATGGTCCTATAGCTCTGTTACTGTAGTTGAAATCCAAAAAGAAGCATATGATGGCTTTTGTGGACTGAGAGAATTTCATGTTAAATGTCTCAGTGTTTAGTGTAAAAAAACTCATAAAGCTTATAATTGGTTAGTGTCATGACAAGACCAACGTGAGCATGCATGATGTGTTTGAAAGGATTAATCAAAACAGAACCAAATGGTATGTATAAAATTGACAAAAATTATACTTTACACTCACTATTAACCACCTTTTTTTGTTGCTACTAAGATTAGATTCAAGAGTTGATGCTGTTTTGGAAGTCTTCAGTTACCTACTGATTTATCTTACTGCAATCAAGACCTAATTTACTCAGTAACCCTAATCCAAACAATTATCTGCCTTAAGTATATCTTTTAAACAAAACAACCTTATCTGATCCGTGAATTATTTAAGAACACAAAGACTGAACATTATTAAATGGATTTTAATATGATGAAAAAAGTCACAATAGCTATTGAATAAAAAAATGGTGATAACAAATTGGCATACAGAAATATAAATGTGAAACCGTTTCTTTACAAGTAAACAGGAATAAAAACAGAAACAGTCAACACACACTCACATAGTCTTATGTGTCTTTTGCTACCTGGGGGAAGGCTAGAATGTAGACAGTTCCTCAGCAGCAGATCAACCTTCTAAAAACATGACAATTTCTTACATTATGTTAGACCTATTCAAGCAGCTTTCTTTCCGCCCAAACCCCCTTTCATTGTGACCTCACTGAAAGAAGTGTTTATATGCTAATCTATTTTATGACTGTTTTACGACTCCTTCTATTCAAATATTCTTCTAATCATACGTTCTATAACAATGATATCTCTCTTCAGGAATGTAACAGAGATATTATATTTACAAAACAAATTAAGATTCCATGCACAAGCATATGAATATGTTAGATCAATTCTTGGGAAGCAAAATTGTTCTGTATCTTCTATATGAAGCTAGTATCTATTGTTGACCCATATCAACATGTAAATATTTACAGTGATATTCTCAAGCAGGGATTATGGAAGATATTATTAATTAGTCTGCTGTAAAGATCCATAACGTTTATTGATAGTATTATAATTATCACAATTGTACTTCTCCTTCATATGTTGTGCCATTTAACACCGCTCTGTGATATCACATGTCTGCATGTATATTCTGTGCCACCAAATAAAGTAGGATGTGTTTGGAGCCTAATTCAAAGTTGTACATTATTTCACAGAAAGCTCTGGATTCAATCCTACAATAAAATAAACATTCATAGCCAAAAGCAAACTGCATAATACTAGAGATGATAGTCTTCTATAGCCTATAGACCCAGCTCAATTGCGGAAACTCCAATGTAAAGATGTTATTCCTCTTTAACAACAGATAAGTTGATGAAAATGGACCCGATAAAATATAAAACATTTTGTATTTTAATATGTTAAACTTGTCTACAAGATGATGCCAAAAAATATTGGAAGCCTGATTCAAATAATTCAGCCCAAATTGACCCCAAAAAAATGAAAAAAATAGTGTGCACAGTTAACAAGGTGCTCTATTGCTCAAAAATCCACATGTACTGTTTAATGAAAATTACTGAGAGGTGGTGAGAAACATTTATTTCAGGCTCAGGATGCATAGGCAAAGACATAAAGTGGGTAATACCCAGCCACGATATTTTTCTATTGACAAGTTTAAAGGTCTTGTGGACACCCCCATACCCTGTAGTCCTTGAGTTACGTTGAAGTCACTCCTGGAATGATAATACAGGGCAAAATAAGAGACTTTGATCACTTTGAAGAGTTTGGCCCGGCATCTGGATATTAGGGAGAAAGTTTGTCTGTTTGGTAGCCATAGCCAATCTATATTGGAAGGTAAAGTAACTAACAGTCCTTATAGCTTGACTTGGAGGTATAATCAGCTCTGTTTCTGGGAACTGCATCTCTAGAGTCTCAAACTGCTCTTGATACTCCAGGATCTGGTTTGTAGGTGACCACAATATTAAATCAGGTAAAAATAGAGCCAACCTGGCTTTCCTGGAGTTCATCTGGCAATCTGAAATCTGTTATAGAACCTAGGCTTCCTCCAGGAGATGTCACCACTCTTTGGGAAGCCAGAGGAATGGCTAGCAGAATAGTTTTGTTTACGTGGGAGGATCCTGAGGGATTATAATCATCTCCTCTCTCTAAAGCTAGCGTGATAAAGTCCCCACAGCTTTGTCAGAAACGTCAGCTTCCATCTGGAAATGGCAAGTCGGATTGGGTTGAGCAAAATTATAGGCCATGGAGAACATTGTCTTCAAAGTGACAAATGCTTGCTGTGTTTTAAAAGTCCATCTGAATGATATGTCTTTATGGGCCAGAACAGTAATCGAGGCAGTCAACTTTATGGTAGCCTCAAAAGAATATTACTCCAGTTTGGTTCACAGGTTGTGTTCCCAGAGATGATTTAGTACGGATTGGACATGTTAACCATGTTCTAGTAAACCCTGGAAATAGATAAAGATATTAGGGCTCATGCTGAGTTTGGCCTATGCCCATATACTAATCTTAAAATATGCAAATTTGTATGATGCATGCACACAAAAAAATTTATGCAGATTTGGTACTTACGCCTCTTTACATGGGGAGAGACAGAACAGAGGCAGGGAAGCGGCATGCAAACCGAGACTAAGTACAGTAAGGGCGTGTTTGTGCAAATGCAAATGGATGACACCCACATGGAGTCACCAACATGGTGCAAATACATGCTGATTATTATGGGTGGGGTACGGTATAATGAAGGTGATTAAATCGACACCACTTACTCCGACATGTGTACACCCGAAGTGCTGCTGGCCGACGAGGATCGAGGACGACTGGTGTTGGACGCGACTTGAACCAATGGCGATGAAGCAATAACTCGTCTTGACTGGATGACGTCGCTCAGATCCGGGACGCTGTTATTGGTGCAGTCAAGGGGGTAATGTAAGTATTTGGCCATATTCAATGTACTTTAGAAAGCGTTCTACATTGTATATGGGCGCATACTCAAATGACCTGCTTAACAACAGCGTAAAAGCGTTGCAGATCTGAGTGACGTCATCAAGTGATAGGCGCTTTCTTCATTGCTCGTGCCTATATTATATGATTTTATAGGTGTATTTTAGGATGAATAGCTCCAGTGGAATTTGTGTTGGCCAGATTGTTTTGTTAATAGCTTGTTACGGGAAACTTGTGGTAGGAGATGATTCAAATGGTTGCAGGGGCAATGGAATTCAAGTTCAAAAGTCAGGAATGTTGCCAGACAGGCCAAGGAGAGTATCAGTATATCAGGAAATAAAGGTCAAATAAGAAGCAAGGTCACGACAAAGTCAACCATAGAGATCAGAGCAGGAACCAAGGTGACAAGCCTAGGTCAAAAACTGGAATACAGGTTAGAAACACCAGGGGGTAAATGAATCAGGCTGTGAGTTTCCGGGGGGATTGAAAAGTGGAGGTGTTGCCCATAGCAACTAATCAGATTCCAGTTATCATTTATTTAGTACATTCTACCATATGACAGCTAGATCTGATTGGTTGCTCAAGGCAACATCTCTACTTTGCAAACCCACCGGAAACTCGCAGCTTGATACATTTACCCCCAGGAGGTGCTGGATAAAGGATATGAGCACAATAATCTAGCAAAGTGTTATTCTTTGTATTCATTTTATATAGTACCTAAAGACACTCCTCTTCGGTGAACGCTACTGGGTAAAAATTCTATTGGTCAGGAAAAGATTCCATAAAACTTGAGAATGCCACTCCTTTGCTAAACACAAGTATTTTCAGTTCTTCAACGCAAATGATACTGAAGGACACAGTGGGCCTGATCAATCAAGGAACGCATTCTGAGCGCAACCCCCTTTCAGTATTATGCACACGTATTTAGGCTTTACGTACTTCCGAATTCATCAAGGCATGGGTCTCCGGATGCGCGCACTGTTGAATTCGGGTGTAGGTCTGCTCTGCTCTACTAAACAAGACGCTGCAGGATACGTCCAACACCTATGTGGTTTATAAATCCGCAAAAGAATGCACAAGAAAGAAAAATAAATATTGAACTAACGTCACCTGTTCATAAAAAAGGTATTAATGATAAAACAGTTTAAAAAAAGTTTGTTTTTTAACTTTATTTTTCCATGAAATACATTTATTTATTATTTATTGTTGTTAATGTCTACTGAACATAAAATAATTTTTTACAGTTGCTTGTGATTGCAAACACATGTTATAGCATGCATGCAATACTGTCATCTCAACTGATCAGGACTTAGACTAGTCCTGTAGCTGGAGCAAGAGATACGGCAGAAATACAAGTAACTTTGAGACGCCCAGAGCTGGATTCGGACGTGGCTGTGTGCAATTGAGTTTGGCACACCTTTACAACAAAGCACCTCTTCCCCACCCTGTTCACTCCCTGAAACTGTTGGTTGTAGTAAGTGTCCTTTGCGGACGCAGCGGACAGGGCTGCGTTGTCGGCTGTATCTCCCGGTTCTTTGTGCACTTGCAGATACTTGCCTTGATGTATCAGGGCCAGGGTGTCCAAAAAAACTGAGTCTTCATTTAAAATAAAAAATGAATTAACATATGGTACAGCCTACTAAGCATTGTGTTTTCCAAGCAGTAGTTTCTGCAGAATGATGGAAGGGGATGGATCATGTTGGTATGGGGTGCCATGGATAATGATGGCGCCTCTTCAGTAGGGTACTGCCATCATGTTGTCATGCTACTGATAGGTCTTCATGCTTTATAAAACTCCTGCCACAGAGCCGTATTTCAGTAAGGGCGCCATGGCAGGGACTGTCATCCTACTACTCAGAGGGTGGAGGGTATCTTCTATGCCCCCTTTCATGAAGGTGGGCATTCCCTATAGCCATCTGCATTTAATAGAATACCCAGCAAACTTATGTAATCTGACTGTACAAAAGATTTCTTCAAATTCTCTTTTTCATTTAAAAAGATTGTCTTGAACTCAGGAAGATTTATGAGGCAGACATGTGTCTGCGTGTCTGAGGCATATCATTTTCATTATGCCTAGGTAAGTATTTTAAACATCCTCTACTTCTAATTGTAAGCTACAGTGCTAAGTCAAGCAACAACAAAGGCAAACCCAAGTTCAAGGACAAAGGCAGTTCATAGTAAAAAAAAAATAGTAACACTCACATAACTACTTTAATATTGTTGCACATTCAATATACGTTGTTATTGTCAAGTCAGTGGGCAATGCATTTTATGCATCAAGCTGAATGTATCTCTATTGCATTGTAAAGGGGACATTTGCAACAGGTAAAAATAGTGCAGAAGAGCTCATCTGTTTTTGAGCTCTTGTGTCTGGTTGCTCACTGTACGTACCCATATATGCATGCCCACAAGTGCATGAATTTGTCTAGAGCTTTCTTCCCTGCAAGATGGGGTTGCAATTTAAATATTAAAACAGTGAGTCAGAAATGAATATATGATCATTATTATTATTATTTTTTCTTAACCTTACATTTTAAAGGGAAAAAAAACTTGTAGAAACCCATTGCATTTCGCATTTCTGACATGCAACATCCCACGCAACATTAAAGGATTTAGCGTTAATGTTACGTTCAAATGTATATGACTACATTACAGACTAATGATTTCTGGAGGCTTGGAATGAAATGAATCATCTTGTAAAAATGCATATCAAACATAAATAACTTAGTCTGATGTTAGTGAGAAATACACGCTATCGCTTTGGAACATTTCAATCATATAAATGCTAATATTTGTGGCAATTTGTAAAAAATATTTCAATTAATTCTGTGCCTGCTTATGGTATAGTGTGTCCTGTTCTGTGTCTGTTTACCAGAGGTTAATGCTGAAACGCACAGGAATGCACTTACAGCATTTCTTTTGGGGGTATATTTACTAAACTTCGGGTTTGAAAAAGTGGAGATGTTGCCTATAGCAACCAATCAGATTCTAGTTATCATTTATTTAGTACATTCTACAAAATGATAGCTAGAATCTGATTGGTTGCTATAGGCAACATCTCCACTTTTTCAAACCCGCAGTTTAGTAAATATACCCCCAGGACTTTAATGTTTAATGTCCTCTCAGTATAAGTCATAAATTTTTCAGTTACACTTCTCTTTTATCTACAAATTAAGCACTGCTTTTCCCTATTGTAATCCATCTATATTTTTTCATCTGCTGTTGTTTTCCACATACATTCTCTTGCCAGACCGAGGCTTCTTTCTTATCATGTGCTAGCTTATCTGAGGAGCAAAGAAAGTTACTATAAGTAAAACACCACTGGGGTATCTCTGCAGCCCTGCAACAATATAGTTCTATTGGAAGTCTTGTCATTGATTGTCTGTCTGTCTGTCTGTCTGTATGGCGGTTGTTTCATGACAACAATGTGTGCACGGTAGGTTAGTGGTTAGCAATTCTGCCTCACAGCACTGGGGTCATGAGTTTCATTCCCGACCATGGCCTTATCTGTGTGGAGTTTGCATGTTCTCCCTGTGTTTGCGTGGGTTTCCTCCGGGTGCTCCGGTATCTTCCCACACTCCAAAAACATACTAGTAGGTTAATTGGCTGCTATCAAATTGACCCTAGTGTCTGTGTGTTAGGGAATTTAGACTTTAGTCTCCAATGGGGCAGGGACTGATGTGAGTGAGTTCTCTGTACAGCGCTGCGGAATTAGTAGCGCTATATAGATGATGATGATGATATTAATAGTTATCTAGAAATCAATCCCTCCAACTATACAGTCAAAATGTCTTACAAATGGAAATAATTTGGTCATCTAGTGAATCTTTTTTGAGATATTAAAACACTAAATATGATTATGCCCAATATACACAAATGCAAGCTATGTTGTACGTCCTTGGATTGAAGACAGATAGAGCCAACACACAGATGCTGAATATGTCTACAAGCAGCACACAATTCATTGCAAGTTTCAGATTGAACACAATAAATTGAATGGAAACCACATGATGACTTTTTATAATGTAATAAGTGGTGTGTCTGCTCATTACTGAGCAATATTATAGATAGGGAAATGACAGCGACAGTTGAGAATGTTATTTTTATGATTATTGTCGTTGATTTGTATGGCGTCACAGCGCTCCGCAGCTCCAGGGAGTAGGGGAAACAGGGGATAACAATGCATACATTAAACAGGGACATACAAGGTAGACAAAATAAATGCAGACATGAAAACAATGGGTTGAAAGTTACATTACATATGAAAGGGTGCTGCTCACTTGCATCATTTTGTAATATTACGTTAAAACACAAACATGTTCATCATAACCATGATATAAAAAAATGACACAAGCGATATTTATATATATATGAATTTCTATCAATAATATCTGTTGTCACAAGATCAGGGTACAGATGCCGTCTACTGGGGTAGATGGGGCACTTTTTCACTCAGCAGCCATAAAATGTCACAGCAGTCCAATGAGACTCGGCTGGTTTTATTAAAGAGGAAAACAAAATAAAACAACAAATTACATCCTGGCCTGTCCGGCTCTAACTAATACATTTGACAATTCCACTCTAAGGGCTAGATTTACTAAGCTGTGGGTTTGAAAAAGTGGGGATGTTGCCTATAGCAACCAATCAGATTCTAGCTTTCATTTATTTAGTACCTTCTACAAAATGATAGCTAGAATCTGATTGGTTGCTATAGGCAACATCCCCACTTTTTCAAACCCGCAGCTTAGTAAATCTAGCCCTAAGTGTGGATAGACCAAATGTCCAGATCACAAACAAACAGAGGTTGGCAACTTTGGTTCACTTAAGAACAACATACAGTTTTCTCTCTCTTTCCCCAGGTAATGAATGAGACTGACTGAGCAGAATGATACCCTATTAAACCATACCTTGCAGGTGCAACTATTAATTATCCTCCTGTGTGACTGGCAAGTCAGAACTCCTGAAATGGGCATAATGGAGGCTCTCCCTCTCTCACCATTCACTCCAGGGAACCCTTAATCTGGTGTTTACTTGAGCCCAAGGCTTATGGAAAGCTGTCTTTCCAATTTTTATTATTATTATCGTAGATTTGTAAGGAACCACAGTGCTCCGCAGCGCCGTACAGTAGGGAAAACAGTACATACATAAAACAGAGACATACAATGCAGACACAATAAACGCAGACATGAAAACAAAGGGTAAGGAGGACCCTGCTCATTAGAGAGCTTACATTCTAAGTGGAAGAGGGCACAGCTGAAACAAGAGCAGTAAATGTGTCTCAGAGTGGAGATTGGGACGGTTGTGAGGGTGCATTAGTGTGAATAGTGTTATCAAAGATAAGGTCACCTCTAAAAAAGAGATGGGTTTTCAAAGAGCTTCTAAAGATTTGAAGGCTGTGGGAAAGTCTGATTGAGCATGGTAGGGAATTCCATAACTGGGGAGCAGCACGGGAGAAGTCTTGTAGGCAGGAGTGAGAGGTGGTTACCAGAGACAAGACAAGGCGCAGGTCAGAAGTAGATCTAAGAGGGTGGGAGGGAGAGTATTATGATATGAGATTTGAGATATATGCAGGGGAAGTGTTGTTGAGGGCTTTGTAGGTAAGGGTGAGTAAACTGAATTTGATTCTGGAGGACACAGGGAGCCAGTGTAGGGATTTAAAAAGTGGTGCAGCAGATGTGGAGCGGTGGGAGAGGAAGATCAGTCTTGCAGCAGCATTTAGGATGGATTGAAATATGGATATATGGGTGTCAGGAATGCCAGATAGCAACAATTTCCAATTTCCATTTTTTCCAATACCAACAATTTTCCTTGAAGGTCAAAACACATAGGTCAGAAACATGGGACTTACAAACAGTCCATCAATGAGTTTGTCAGGTTCTCTATTACACTGTATGAATGGTAAGATATAAGACCATTGCTTATAATCGCTGAGTTCTAGTGTCTAGTTGATTTTAATGTCCTTTAGGACACTTATGTATTGTAAGGAATAATACCCCACTTTCTCCTACTTTATGAGATTACACATATTACAAGTCTGCTCAAATACCCATGGCCTGTATGGAAGTGGAAGCCTTTGGCCTACTGTCTTTATATGGTCATTGTATCTCCTTTGTTGGCTCCTAATATCCTTATAATTCACCGTAGTAGATAAATTATTCCATATATAGTATATTAAACATTAAACTAAATGGATAGAAATAACTGAAATATCCACTAGATGGTGACATGTAAACCTGCTCAAGCAACCAGAAAGACTTTCAGCAAAACACCTTTCTACTTATGTGTATTACTGTTCTATCAGTGCTACTATAATTAAAATGATTGTGGTATGTCGTTTTTGTGGACACATTTGCGCATGAGATAATACTGCATGATAAGGCAGTCCAGACATTGGACAACACCTCCGGATGTCGCTACACTTATCTGCATAACTACAGCACAAAGGCATCAACTGTCACAGGTTCTGTTCACAGTTTCTGACTTAATGGTTTGTGATTTATTACTGGGAGAGCATAAATCCCTTTATCAGTGTTCTCAGGATCATCTTACTAGATGTGTTATTTAGGATTTCCACACTTTTTTCAGTTTTTGGTAGGGATCAGACTATGACATACACCCCGCAATTACATTTAAGTTCCAAAATTAATAAAATCCTAGTGTGTGGTTGTATAGTAGGGAATATAAACTTCACTGGCACAGGAACGTGTGAATGATTAAATATGCTCTGTGTTGCTTAACATTGGGCCAATATACAAATATAGGATAACAATAACAATATTATTATTATAATAATAATAATAATAATAATAATTATAATAATAATAATAATAACAACTACAGTAGAACATAGGAACCTCTTCTTACTTAATCCCCTAATTTTGGTGAACCCACATCTTGAATTTTGGAAAAATAAGCATTCACACGTAACAATTTTGGGTGAATAAAGGAGAATTGGATTGCTTGATAGATGGCTGCAAAAATGCTAAGCAAATACTTTTAAATGTTTTTAAAACAACAAATATTATTTAAGTAATTGGAGATAATCCAAATTGACACTTTGATCATATATGACTTTTTTTTGTTACCATTAATAAAACGTTTTCTGTTGGAACCAAACACAGACAATTTACAAATGAATTTGCTGAAAATAGACAAAACTATTGGGACAATATCATAAGTAGTTCCACAAACTGAATTTGATTGCAGTATTTTAGTTAATCCCTAATTTAAAGCAGATAAATGGGAATTATTTCACTAACTCAATTTCCATCTACTGTCCTGTGCCGTTTTTAGAGATTGTCCGCTACACTCCTGCACATCCTTGCTGGCAGCATAGATATCCGTGGACAGCTCTGTCTGTCTGAAGAAGGTTCAGGTTAGCAGGAGCCAGGGGAGTTTCGTAAACATAACTAAACACCCACATATACACCACAATGGTTAGCAAGACACCAATTTACCTAGGAGTATGTCTTTGGGAACCCACACAACATGCACACTGCGCACAGATGCTGTGAATAGGTTACAGCATCTTTACTGCACCAGCATCATAAATCCCCCAATATTTTGTTGTTTTCTCCCTTTAAAATGTTCCTAATAGGCTACTGAGTCGAGTCTTGCCCATACTCCCAGAATTTCCGGGAGGACTCCCCGAAATTCGGGAGAGTAGTTACAACTCCCGGATCCTAAAAAAAAAATGCAGAAATTAACGGCATTGAATATCGGGGGGCAGGGCTAATCGCGTCATTAAGCCCCGCCTCCCGCTATTCAAATGCTCTGAATTTTGACATTTTATAGTGGGGGCGGGGCCAAAATGACTTGTTTTCCAAGATCTTCCGACAATGTAATCACAGAGTTCGGTTTTGCTTCACCGTTCCACAGAATTTACTGTATTTGTTAATTCTGCCTTTCGCACAATTAATAGTTTATAAATAGAGTTGATGGTACAACAGTCAGCGCATCCTGCTCTGTGTGTAGTTGCGGTATAATAAGGGTAACGTGCAGTTGGAACAATAAAGATAGGGAAATTCCACATGGAACGCTTAAAGTCATAATGTCACAGAGAAATGCGCAAAAAGTAGGGGTTCAAATGCGGAAGGAGGAGATTAGTGCGCGGAACAGTTTTGAAAAGTTTACTTGTCTCTATTCCGGAGTTATCGTTATGGTCCTCAATTACAGTTAAACTAAACAATACGCCAAGAACATACATGAAAAATACTGCACTACAGGAGTTTATATGTGTTTTATAAACAATATTGTTACCACAAGATGATGTAGCTCAATCTGGTAAGCTGGCCAATTGTGCTCAGTTAATATCGCCTACCATTATTATTATTATTGCTAATTTATAATGTGCTGCACAATTCCGCAGGTCCATACAGTGGAGTAATAAAGAGGTAATAAAGCAAAGTACATAAAACGTAGACGTCCAAAATGCAAAATAGAGAACAAGGAAGGGCTAAATGCTGAACATTCAGGAAGCATACCAAAATATTAAGCAGGTTACAAAGGGGGTGTGAAGGAGAGAGAATTGACAGGTGGAGGTAAGAGAGGCAAGGAAGTAAAACATAGAGGGAGCAGGGTGGGAGTGAAGTTCAGGAGGCACAGTGAGGGTGAGTGGGGTAAAGGGGGAGTCAGCCCGGGCAGCAGAACAGAGGGGGTAAACAAGGTACAGAAAGTCATAGGGCAGGAAAGAAAAATGTGAAGCCACTAGACTAGAGTGAAGAGTACTAAGGAAATAAAAAAACGAGGCAATTTATAGTAAATAGTTGGGGAGTAGCGTGCAGTGATACATACATATAGGACATCAAAGTGATGGTACAAAGTAAGAGTTAGGTATGGTAGGGTGAACACAGAAAAACAAGGTATCATATAATAGAGAGAATGATGAACAGTGAAGTGTGACTGAGCGAGAGCTGAGCGTGGCAGAATAAAAATCCCTAAGTGTCAAACAATAATTACAATGAGCCACAAGTAAGTGGATAATGGAGCAGAACAGAGCGAGCACTAAGCATGTAGGCATAAAAATGTATTGTGGGTGTTAGGTTTGTTTCTGCTGCAGGTCAGTGAGTGAGGTGGGTGTAAGGAGCAGAACAGTTTGAGTGCAGAGAAACCAGGAGGAATGTGAGTTGGGGGGTTATGGAAACATTGGGGAGGTGCAGTTGATCCACGTAGTAGAGGTGAAGGAGGTGTAGTTGCTTCAGACCTTGTTTTCCCATCTAAAAATGTCAGTTGCTACTATTTTTGTATACTATATTTTTAATAGATAATATTATGAAGAGTTGACAACCAACTTACAAGCATATGGTTACCCCATTTTATGAAAAGAAATGCATTGTGGGCAGAGGTGGCCACTGTCAACAGCAGTCACGGTACGATATCATGGTCTGGATCCAAAATATGCCCCCGCAACAAAATCGGCATTTTGTCGCGGGGGTGGGGCCAAATGAAGTGATTGACCTGCCCCCCCCCTCCCGCCCTCGAACCACGCCCCTTACCCGGGATCGCCCGGAATTAACTTTTCAAAGGTTGGCAAGTATGAATTATGCTATACCTGGAGACTGCGTTTACATGTCAGGTCTATCTAAACTTAGTCAGACAGGTTAGCTCTCAATTTAAAAACACATATATGTACGGCCCAAATATACGGGACTCTCACTGTTTAGAGTTAGGACCACCGTATTAGCAAAATCTACGTGGAGTGGCGGGTGGCTTAACATACATTTGCATACGTGTGCAACCAAGACTTTTGCATTTTTATTTACAGTGGAAATGTCAGCTCCTTTGCTGGCTATAGCAGTGTGCTGGGGGATCTTTCTCTGTGTTTGTTCCTTCTAGGATAATCCCAGCCTTTTAAGCACCTGCTGTTAGCCTATAAATTGATTGAGAAACTTCCACTTCTGTATTGTCAGACAGGTGTATCTAAGGTTTAGGGGCAAATATGTTGCAATTAGGAGACTTTAATTTACCTAGGTATCCTACTGGTTGGCTGTTGGAGACAATTTGCTAATTTCTGCTGATCCAGAAAAAAAGCTTCTGTTACCCCATTTTTTCCACTCAATTGTACTAGATGAAAGACCACTTTGGGTCCAAAATATGTTACAGTAAGTGCCAGTACTCTGGGACATCTACAGTCTCTCACTAGACCACTCCAATCACTTTTTGTTGCACCACGCCAGCCACTTCCAGGTGTGCTATGACACCACTTCACCGACCCTGTGGTGCTCCTCTACAACCACTTCCTAACTGCAAACACATTTTTAGATGTTCGTCTAAATAGCCGTATAATCATAGCTACAATTTCTCCTGTCATCCAGAAGCTTCTTTAGCTGTGAAGTGTGATAACGACATCTGACTGTTCTTCATCACAAAACTGTCTTCCTTTTTTTTTTTTAGCTGTGAATTGTTGTCTGCAACAAAGGGTTTACATGTCTGCTGACATGTTACATGTGCTAAACTACTTTGTGGAGGTTGCCGGCACTCTTTCATCAGGACACTAAGCTCTGTAGCCCTTGACCTCTGCATTACTAAGGTCTGTAGACATTTTTCCAAAGGGGTCATACTATAAAAAGTTACTTTAACTATGTCATATTCTATAATAATGGAAACAATTATAATGCTGTTTTAAGGCTTGCAAGTTAAAGTGCATGGTAACGAAGTACAATTGGCAATGTTTACAGAGTAACACTCAAAACAATATTCAAAATATGTTTTCCTTTATTTGTAATAGAAAACTTGTGAAAAGAAAATATGCATTTTATTACATGTTTACTAATTTTGCCTCTGTCTTATACCCGCGGGAAAAAAAAATAAGTCTAAAAAAAAATCTTAAAACACTTTTTAAACTAACATTATTTTAACAAAATAAGCACTTTTTTAAAAAAAAATAAAAATATTATTAATCTTACATTTATATTTTTAATAGTTGCTTTCCATTACAGCATGTTATATAACATAATAAATAAGGAAATTAAAAAATACTTGCAAACAAAATATTCAGAGGTTAATGCCGAGTTGGCCATAACATAGGAGTAACTTATGTTGAGAAAAAAGAGCATGAGACTTCTGATCTGTAAGTGTGACTGTTGATTAGTAGGTGGAATATTGAGATAGTACAAAAAAAAGATAATAGACCTATTCAAGTTTTGCCGCCTCCTAATCCTGCGTTGTTGCATTAGCAACTTTAAACTTCACCGTCTACCAATAGATTAATTTTTGAGATAACTTAAGGAGATTGCAGCCCTATGGAAACCTAAGCGTGCTTTATCCAGCTTGTACTAAGTATGTTTTTTGCATAAGTTACTGTTGCTTAAGTTTGATTTGTGTGCGTGGCAAAATCTGATTTTTTTAGGAGAGGGGTGGGGTTTGGGGGTTTCCTTAGCCTTCACTAGACACACCCCCATAGGACATGGCCCCCTGAACATGACAAGCCTATGCGTACCACGCAAATAGACTCTTGGCCAATCGGCAAAAATATATTTGTGGCATCATCGAGCATGGGGTATGGCATTGTTAAGGTCAAGGAAATGGTCAAAAATATGACAGAAAGGGACATTTACAAGCTGCAAAACTGCAGGGCAAATGCCCTTTTGTGATGCTATGAATCTACTTTTATGCAAATGTAGTTTTATAGGGAAATGCATGAAATTAAAGGTCAATGAGACAGTCTCTGCGGATGTGCATAAGCTTGCATTGTCTGATGGGCATACCTCCCAACATTTATTCAGTCGAAATCAGGACAAAATAAGCCAAGCTCACCGTCTGTGCAAATCACACCCTAATCCACCCAACCACAGTCACCTTCCAAGTGCAAAAATGTGATTACAGGGTTACAGTTATTTCATGATCCCTTAGCCAACAGTATTACATGTCCTTGCCTTAAGCAGGCTGAGAACATGGCGGCCATACTGCTTTAGAGGAAAGCCATGTGGTAGAAGAGAATCGGTTTGTGACCTTGGGTAGCGCTGTTTAATTCCAGCATATCAATGATTTGACCTTGGTAGAATAGGCAATGGGGCAGTTCCTACTCTGGTCAACAAATCCAACTATTCACAAACAGTAGGTATCCGTAGAGAATTCAGAAGTTATTGCCATAGATCTTCTGAACAATTAAGTGTAAATAAAGTGAAGGCGTATGCTGCTTATATAAAATAAATATCTCCCTTTACTTTACATGACTCTAGGATAATTGGGCCAAATATAATGCCTCGTCCATCATTGTGATGGTTACTCTGAAAGGGATTACTTGAAAAGATAACAAACATAACTGTGATTGGAATAGGAAGATAAAGTGTCCCAAACCTCAAGATATTTGATGCATTGTCATATAAATGTTGGTGGTTCGGTTCTATGTAACTGTGGAATTTTCTGACACAGAAGATGTATAATTATATGCCATATTCTCTTGTTCTAACAGATACATGACGATGTTGATAGAAAAGGTGCATCCCATGTACCACTGGTACTGAAAGCGCGTCGACACAAGTGTTACATTGAAAAATTACTTCTATGGAAATCGGTATAAGAATAAATGTTGAAATTGACAATTAATAGATTCCTTGGTAGTGTCTACTCTTGAATCACCTTGTTACTTCCCCTATCCCTATCTATCAATGTGGATGTGTTGGAGTTCATCAGTACATTTGAAATCTGTAATGACTTAAAAAACATTAAACCCATAGTTACAGGAAGCTATCCCAAATTAAGATTTATTTCGGCAGATTTTCTGGGTCCCAGAGACTTTAGTTACGTCGGTACTTTGTAAATTGTTTGTTTGGCAACAGTTGCCCATATTTTTAGGGTGGATAAAATTAGACGATACCAGTCCCATCACAGCGCACCCATGTGATTTAAAACATCAGTTTGTCTAAGAGTATTTCTCTTCTTATCACACTTGTACTCATGATGTTGGTGTAGTCTGATGTATGTCAGTAAAAGGTTTCTCATTCCCACTGCACAGTATCTGGACCTGCAATCAGTTTGATCCCACTACCAAAGTGCTGCACAAGTTGATCTCGCACCTACTGCATGTCTATCACAGTCTCTCCCGGCTCTCACACGCACTGCTATCACTCTGTCTGCTCAGCCCGATAAGCCAGCATTTGTAGACCAAAATACATCTTCTTATAATCCCACTGTCTCTGTCTGGAAACACACTGGGCCTGATGCGGTGCTGGACGTATGCCCTGTTGGGTAGCGTAAGTTATAAATATTTGCACTGCACATGCCCACAAAGGCAGCCCATTAATATGCGGACATGTAGAGCACACATCTAACACTTGCACCTTCCTATGAATGGAGAGGGAGGGAAGGGACAGTCTAACATAGGCTGAGTACAGTAAGGATATGTTCCCGAAAATGTGACTGACGCAGACCAGAACAGAGGCGCATATACACCTGTCAGGAGCGAATCTTTTGCACCTGCTAGAGGGCAGGTGCAAATACATGGTGTCCTGGTTTCTACATCTACGCCAGTGTGTCCTGACTACTACATCCACGCCAGCGTGTCCTGGTTCCTACATCCACGCCAGCGTGTCCTGGTTACTACATCCACGCCAGCGTGTCCTGGTTACTACATTCACGTCAGCGTGTCCTGGTTCCTACATTCATGTCAGGGTGTCCTGATTACTACATCCACGTCAGCGTGTCCTGGTTACTACATCCACAACAGTGTGTCCTGGTTACTACATCCACGTCAGCGTGTCCTGGTTACAATATCCACGCCACTGTGTCCTAGTTACTACATCCATGCCAGCATGTCCTGGTTACTACATCCATGTCAGTGTAGCTTGGTTTACTACATCCACGCCAGTGTGTCCTGGTTTCTACATCTATGCCAGTGTGTCCTGACTACTACATTCATGTCAGGGTGTCCTGATTACTACATTCATGTCAGGGTGTCCTGATTACTACATCCACGCCAGCGTGTCCTGGTTACTACATCCACGCCAGCGTGTCCTGGTTACAATATCCACGCCACTGTGTCCTAGTTACTACATCCATGCCAGCATGTCCTGGTTACTACATCCATGTCAGTGTAGCTTGGTTTACTACATCCACGCCAGTGTGTCCTGGTTTCTACATCTATGCCAGTGTGTCCTGACTACTACATTCATGTCAGGGTGTCCTGATTACTACATTCATGTCAGGGTGTCCTGATTACTACATCCACGCCAGCGTGTCCTGGTTCCTACATCCACGCCAGCGTGTCCTGGTTACAATATCCACGCCACTGTGTCCTAGTTACTACATCCATGCCAGCATGTCCTGGTTACTACATCCATGTCAGTGTAGCTTGGTTTACTACATCCACGCCAGTGTGTCCTGGTTTCTACATCTATGCCAGTGTGTCCTGACTACTACATTCATGTCAGGGTGTCCTGATTACTACATTCATGTCAGGGTGTCCTGATTACTACATCCACGCCAGCGTGTCCTGGTTCCTACATCCACGCCAGCGTGTCCTGGTTACAATATCCACGCCACTGTGTCCTAGTTACTACATCCATGCCAGCATGTCCTGGTTACTACATCCATGTCAGTGTAGCTTGGTTTACTACATCCACGCCAGTGTGTCCTGGTTTCTACATCTATGCCAGTGTGTCCTGACTACTACATTCATGTCAGGGTGTCCTGATTACTACATTCATGTCAGGGTGTCCTGATTACTACATCCACGTCAGCGTGTCCTGGTTACTACATCCAAAACAGTGTGTCCTGGTTACTATATCCATGCCAACATTTCCAAGTTACTACATCCACAACAGTGTGTCCTGGTTACTACACTTACGTAAGTGTGTCATTGTTACTACACCCATGCCAGTGTATTCTGGTTATTTTACCAATGCTAGTGTGTCCTGGTTACTACATCCATGTGACCGCCAGTGTGTCCTGGTTAATACATCCACGCCAGCAAATCCTGGTTCCTACTTTCACTCCAGTGTGTCCTGGTTACTACATCCATGCCAGTGTAGCTTGGTTTACTACATCCACACCAGTGTGTCCTGGTTAATACATACATGCCAGCGTGTCCTGGTTCCTACTTTCACTCCAGTGTGTCCTAGTTACTACATCCATGCCAGTGTGTCCTAGTTACTACATCCATGCCAGTATAGCTTGGTTTACTACATCCACACCAGTGTGTCCTGGTTAATACATACATGCCAGCGTGTCCTGGTTCCTACATCCACGCCAGCGTGTCCTGGTGACAATATCCACGCCAGTGTGTCCTAGTTACTACATCCATGCCAGCATGTCCTGGTTACTACATCCATGCCAGTGTAGCTTGGTTTACTACATCCACGCCAGTGTGTCCTTGTTGCTACATCCGCACCAGCATGTCCTGATTACTACACCCATGCCAGCGTATTCTGTTTATTTTACCCATGCCAGTGTGTCCTGGTTACTACATCCACGCCAGTGTGTCTATCATACGTCTTGTTTGGTCCCTACCACATGCCCGTCATGTCTAATACCTGCTTGAAGGACTGCAACCTGTAGAGGCATTGCAGTCGAACCCATACCTCCTTGAAGGGTAGTAATTGTGTGACATTGAACAGTGGTTGTTCACAGTTCCAACGCCCTTTTCCAATATATAATTTTGTTTGCTCTATTAAAAATTAATAATGTTAATTAACAATGTTGAAACAGAAAAATAGTCCAGCAAAAATGCAGACTCAAAATATGGCTGTAAAGAGAAGTAGTCATTGACTAAAATGTTAACACTGTAACTCAAAACCAGAAGGGAGATGATATACTCGTACTTTGAGTAATTATTGCAGTAACCCCTGTAGACTTTTAAGGGGGAAAACAGTCATGCTGAAATACGCCACACACATTCCGTGAAACAGGGTTACTTACACCTGTGTGGTGTTTAAAGACTAAAGAACAACCCCTCTTTTCTCTTAGCAGCAGCACTAGAACATCATAAGATTTAGTGCCCTCATGTAGTGTTCTTGTTGATGTTGACACAAATTCAGAGGCACCAACAACTGCAGTGTTTGATCAAAAAGTATGACATTTATATACTAGTGTCGCTAAATGACTTTACTGGTGTTACTAATTAACTGCACTTGTCACAGATTAAAAATAAGTTAATACAAGTTAACTTGGTTTTTGAAAGGTAGAAACCCAGCTTGTGCATGCTCAGCAGCTGATGCATGCAATTAAGGGAATTCCCGGTGACCAGAGGGAGGATCATTTTCCACTTGCGGGTTACTGTCAGTTGGACAAAGCCCAACAGCTTCATTGATCATGGATCTTAAATGACCATATCCCTGATTTATTAATAGGTATTGTGTCTTGGATTAACAGCCAGGCTAAGTGGAGCAAAATCAGCAAGGAACCCAGGGAAAACCACATGTACCTGTATACCAAGATTCTTCCACTGTTGATCAGTCAATGGTCAGTCAACAGGAATCCTTTCCAGGGAAGTTGGTCCTGGAACCCAGAAAGCATTAGAATAGGAGTCTCGAGAGATTAATAAATGGTGTAGTAGTTTGCAATTACTCCCCAGTCATTACACCCAGCTTAGCTGGCTGGTATCATTCCCAATTCCCACAGTATACTGTGCATCTGCATCTACCCCCCAATATATTTCTGCTTGGTGTGATGATGATGCTGTTGCATTGCTTGTCAGTGCTAATAGTGATGCAGGAAATAATAAATCGGCTAGCCTTAAAATTGGTCATTGTATTTCTGGTAGTGATTTCAAGTCAGCACTGGTCGAGTCAAGTAAAATTGATGATACATTGATGATTGATGATATCTTGATTGATAGTGATAGGGAGGCTGGGATATCAGTAGAGAAAAAAAATTCTGTGCTGTCAAAAAAGAAACCAAAAACAAGAATGTGTTTCAAAAAGTATGGCAAACACTTCCAAATCAATAGCAATGTCATCAATATCATGATTCAATAATACATTTATCATTGTGCTCTTGTCAAAATTTAAAATTCAATTGAGGCAAGTGACAATCTCAGAGTGAGGGACCGTAAAGCCATGTAGTTGCTTAAAGACACAAAGGATGGGGGTGATCGGGGATCTCCACCCATTGCTGCAGAGGTTGTACACTCAAACGCCTCTCTAATGCCCATGGCCCTTTCACCACCCAACGTTTCACTAGGTGCAGAAGCAACAGCTCTAGGGACAACCTCATGACAATCCCTTATGTTCCAGAGCAGTGTTTCCCAAACCCAGTGCTCAGGTATTCCATATCTCTTTGCTGGAGCACAAGTGTATTTATTACTGACTGATATATTTTGAAAGATCCACAGGTGGTATAATTATTTCACTTATGACCTGGAAAACCTGCACTGTTAGGGGCCCTGAGGACTGGAGATGGGAAACACTGTTTTAGAGAGACCTCCTGTTCCACACCCACACCACCTCTCTCTGCCCCAATAGCTGGGACTAGTATGACAAATGGCATGGGGCATCAGCCACAATTGCCAGTGGCACAGTAAACTCACCTAACAATTTGCTTTGCTAGTTCCTCTTCTTGCAGAGGTGTTGTTTTCTTCCAGATGTAGCATTTACTGTATATGAGGTTGAAGCCCAAACCCGCTTAAAGCTGAAGTCTTCCTCAACCTGCCATAAATCAGACTCAACACTTGCAGCAGCAACGGGCAATCCAGAGTCAGCCGAGCAGCCGCAACCACAAGTGGCGGCACTAGCGCAGAAACTCTGCGGATGCTAAAGTCCCTTTGCAATCTAAAACCCGTGCCAGAACGGATTGTTTACAAAATTTGAATCAATGTGTTGCACTTGCTCAGATACAGCTGATGACTGTATGTTCTGTGCCTGACACTCACATTCAATCCCAAACTACATCACAACTATTCATGATGTAAGTCAGTGAAATAATCATCCTCGTCATACAGTATATGCTAAACCTCAACCAGCCTGCATTTTGCATTGCAAAGGAGGATTAATTTATTACATAGTGTCAGGCGCCGTCTCCGCACTGACATTTGGTGGAGGAGACGGATGTCTGCACATTCCCGGAAGCTGCGTCCCATTGCCTAGCAACGGGACGCTCCCTTGTTCCTTTGCACGCTATGCCTGCGCATGCCCAGTTTAGTCGCGTCCCGTTGCTAGGCAATCGGACACTATCTTCGCTCACCTGTTGGCGGTCAGCGTGTCTGACTGCCGAATCTCCATCACCCAATCAGGGTGCACCTTATGGTTTATATAGCGCCCTCTGACACCTGTTGGGTGCCAGAGCATTGATTCAGTCCCTACTCCAGCACTTCCTGAACTTTTGATCCAATGTTCTTAGGTCCTGACTCGGCTTGTCAGCCATGTGACTGTGGTTGCCATGGTAGTGAAGTATCATAAATCATGAATAGAAGCCTGAAGAAAAAAATATTAACATTTTTTGTAAAGCCTGTCACAGTCATTTATGTAAAACAAAAAAAAATAAATCTTATTTTTCATGTGATTGCTCACATTCATGCAAAGTTTAAAAAAAAGAAGAGAGAGAGAAAGATTTACAAGAGATACCCTGATAGTATAAAAGTTAGAAATACAAATATAATACATATAATTGTGCTCACTTTAGGTACCGGTAACTACAGACATATATCTGATTTACCGCTGAATGCATGTAATATTATAAATAATACTGGCAGGAGGGTCACATGAATTGCTGCCAATCTAACGTTTTTTTTTATAGTGGCATAATGCAACGTTGCTATTTTTCACGCAAATTTTCCAATTGGCATATTATTCTATTCTTTCACTAATGGCCTATTTCGAACTTCAGTCCAATGACACATTTGTATCTTTTTAGACATAGATTGAATCTGTCAACAGTCGGTCTGGATTGAATGACGAGCAGAAGATTTTCAGAATTCACCTATTTGTCAAAACAGAGAAGTTATGAATTCAGAGGTTACAGTGACCTGGTACCCAGATGAAAGCATCTTATTTTCATGTTAGTTTAACCGCAGGACAAATATTTCCTTGCACATGGTAATTTATATACCCCTGAAGGAATTGGCAGTTTAACAGTTAATTTATTTCAAGGTCCCCTTGCTCTTTAAATCTCCTGACAGCTGCTTTTCAGAACCCAGACTCTCACCTCCACCACATCAAAGGGGGGTAAGTTTAGGTTTCAGAGAGGAGATATTCCAAGGCCTTTGCTGAGTTTAGAAAGCAGCGATATATTTAGAAATATTCGAAAATAAAACAATAGCTGTTGTACAAACATTGCACTGTTTGGAAATAAATATTTTCTAAAGCAAAAAAAATATATTTCTGGGCTCACTTAAAAGAGAATTATTAACACTGGGGCACTTTTATGAAACTGACAAGAGAATGAATGAAAAAAATCAGTCATTATATGGGAGTGTATAATTTGCAGTCCTCGTAATACTCATGACTTGTGTCATTGGGGGAGGAATTGATGGGGTCACAGTGTAGTGCATATCAATTTTAAAGACAACCTGTGCTTATCAATGAAATATTAGCAGACTTTTAGTATTTTTCGGTTTAAAAACAGTGCAAAATAAAAGTGAAAACTATAGTTTTTACAGAGGTGGAGCAATTTAATTTTTGTTTCTTCCCGAAAACTGGTTTAGGCAAAGGTCAACTTTAATGTTTGAAATGTACCCATTGCTCCTATAGTCAATAATCCTTTTTACTCTTGTCTATTTAGTAATTAGTCTGTCTGTTAATCCTCCGTCTATCTATGTATCCATCTGTATTATATTTAGGGAAAGAAGTTGATGTTAGAATACCTCTGCTGGCAGTAAGTATTCACAGTTCATCGATGCTAAAGATGTTATTGTATAAATAGTCGTTTCTTTTAAACTGTTTAGCCAATAACAAGAAAAAATTCTAAAGTCCACTATTGGAGATAGGAGATAATACGAGGCTGCAAATCTATTATACTGCCCAAAGGTGTTAGGCAATCATGGTCATGGCAATTTTGACACATAGCATCTTTTTTAAATAAAAAGGTGCAATGTGCTTAAATATGACTATAATCCATGACAGCCAATCATACACAGTTGTTGTATTTCTACCATCATTTCGAAATTGGAAGGTGATTGTTCGCTATGTATAAAATCCCAGTTATGCTAATTGCACCATTTTGCAAAAAAAACCCAGCAACTGTGATGCATGGTGCAATGATGTGCTGTAACCCTTAGCAACCAATCAGATACCAGCACTTAGGAGTCTAGTGCAGGCAAACTGATGAAAGCCAATATCTGATTGGTTGGTACTCTACAGATGTTTAATTGTTTAAACCCATATATTTACCAAAAAAAGTATTCCATTTATATTTTGCTCATATGCAAATTACCAACATATATATGTACAACAGAATAAGATAAACAAGTCAACAAAAATGCTATTATCATAATGATTGTAATTAGTAAATATGCAAATGATTCACTGCGTTTATCTGCTGCTAATGCATATAAATAAATATGTTTGTTCTACGAATATGAATGAGATATTGTGATATAATTTGCATGTATCTGTGCCATTAATAGTAAATGTACCTTTCTCATATATAACACATTAATATCTCACAATCCTTCTGACTCATTGAGAATCTTTTTGCTCTGGTCTGGCCGCGTTCCAAATTCTCCTACAAACCAACAGCTGGCATGTTCAAAATTGGCTGGCTCCAGAAAGGATTTTTTGGGGGGTTTAAAAAAAAACAAAAAACCTGAGACTATTGTTAGATCAGATTTTGCCCACCTGTCCGAACAAAGATATCTTTAAATAAAAGCAAAAGTAAGTCAAAGCCAGACCTGGTGGCAAACAAAACCAGTTTCAAGCATAGTCTGCCAAAGGCTTCATGTGCGAAGGGTACTGACATCAAAGTCAAACATCAGATTTCTTTCCCACAGTCGAACAATTACTAAATAAACTTGAGACTCCAGTAGAAGATGATCTCAAGTTAATTTAAAAAGATAGAGAGCGCAATCCTATTCATCGTGGTGCTTCATATCCATGTCCTTTATAAACTATTTGATGTTTATATCAACCTGTTTTTATTGACGGAACTAAAGTATATATCTGAAATATATTGGGCTATTATATAAATCTGTTTAGTATGCAGGAGTTTTATGGAATACATTACAAATATGCTAATTTTCTTATCTTAATTAAACTAATAATGACAAAAATGACACTATATGTTTATAGTTGACACTTAATATAAAAGTTTATGTGTACACATGATAATATGTCATTTCTCATGTTCATCAGCTAAAGTTAGTATTTTTAATGCTCTGCAAGGTGGAGTTTCTCTATCTTGCATCACTCGGGGAGGTGCCGCGCACTGAAGCATAAAGTTTCATACATTTGGAGTCAGTGATTTCTAATCTTCAAAGAAACAAATATGCTCCCTACAGATTGGTAGATTCCAACACAGACCGTAAATATCCCTTCAAATTTGGATCTGTATGTTATCTTTGGCTTTTTGAGATTTTCCACCCACTTTATCAACCTTTTAGTCATTAATTATTGATGTGAGATGTTGTTCTTGGTGTTTGTGAAGGAGACTGGAGGAACTACTCCATCATAACTTCATTTTTAACAAACCTACAAAGAAAATGAAGCGTGAGACTGAACAGGTGCGTTTCATCTCCATGATTTCTACATCAACAAGTACAAGTTTTTGATTTAAACACTTTGGGCTAGATTTACTAAGCTGCGGGTTTGAAAAAGTGGGGATGTTGCCTATAGCAACCAATCAGATTCTAGCTTTCATTTTGTAGAAGGTACTAAATAAATGAAAGCTAGAATCTGATTGGTTGCTATAGGCAACATCCCCACTTTTTCAAACCCGCAGCTTAGTAAATCTAGCCCTTTAACTCAACATGCCACAGATAAATTAACCCTGTTCATCGATTCAGTTGACTTGAAGCAGTGATGAAGTAGGTTGATTTTTCCGTGAAACACCGAGTTTATTTATAAGTCTTAGAATCACACTAAAAAGGTCACACTTGTCCTATTCATCACTTTTGCTTTACAATTGTTTTTTTTATTTCATTATGGAACAGGAGATTAGCACAGGAGGACATGGTGGGGTTACTCCATTGATATGGCTATACGGATATGTCGACTTATATTTACTTTGTTCCTTATTTGAAAATAGGTCACTATTGCGTTGCTTTACACAACCAACAACCTGGTAACATCACAGTCTGTAATTAGAATACCTACCTACCTTCTGCAGTGCCAACCTACAATGTTGCTCCATTAAACCCCTCTCCTCTCATTTTCCGAATTTCTTTCTGTCCTTATTCAGAGCATATAAGGATCATCATCATCACCGTTTATTTATATAGCGCCACTGATTCCGCAGTGCTGTACAGAGAACTCACTCACATCAGTCCCTGCCCCATTGGAGCTTACAGTCTAAATTCCCTCACATACACACAGACAAAGAGAGAGAGAGAGACTAGGGTCAATTTTTGATAGCAGCCAACTGTGGGAAGATGCTGCCTTATCCCCAACATCACCATAATTAATCAGTCTGTTTTACTTTTGGTACTTTCTGGGCTAGATTTACTAAGCTGAGGATTTGAAAAAGTGGGGATGTTGCCTATAGCAACCAATCAGATTCTAGCTTTCATTTATTTAGTACATTCTACAAAATGACAGCTAGAATCTGATTGGTTGCTATAGGCAACATCCCCACTTTTTTAAACCCGCAGCTTAGTAAATCTAGCCCTCTGTGTTTTTTAGAGGACAGCATAGTATTCACAGTGCTGTTCTCAATTTACATTACACATCCATAAATAGCTCCTCATAAAATTAACATCCAAACATGAAAGAGGACCCCTCATTTCCTTGTAAAATCACAATGGTGCATAAAATATCCATATAAACATTACTTTTTCTATGACTTGTCCCTGCTGCAGTAACAGGAAACACCTTTGATTTTAAATAACTGGAATGCCTGTCACTGACATCACTGAATAGTTTTTCAGCGAAGGGGAGAGGCAAAATAAAATAAGAGAAAAGAGCAAATAGCAATAAACGTGCAAGAACGGATGGAGTGGAATTTATTGCAGTAAATGATTTGCCATTGGTAAGGATTGGTTGGAGAGTCTGTGCTAGCTTGTGCCAGATCATTTAGTTTAGCTGTGTATAGATCAGGATATCTGAGTTAATTGCAATAAAACATTTTTTACGAAGATGTGCTGCTCACTGCAACAAACTCTGCTCCACCTGTGTGTCTCTTCTGATCTTTAGTTAGGTAAAAGGAATATTTGTCTAATGCTGGCCACAGACTGCAATATTTGTTGGGCAGACCAATTAAATTTGAACAAATTGATAAACCTGCTGGTGCCTGGGCTCACCGTGCCTGATCGAAATCTGGTTGTAGAAAAGTAAGTTGCATACTGACTACTGTAATATCCCATCTTTGTCCTCTTCGAAGAGTGAGCACAAGTCATTAAATAACTATATAACAGGTTAGTCCATCCAATGTGAATTTACATTTCTTTTTGTGATATGGATCTAGTTGTTAATGTTTAAAAAAAATAAAAGAATAAAAAACAAATTCTCTATGAACACATCAACAAACCATGACTATTGTCATAATATTGATGTAATAAATACCAAACTTTATTTAGCTACTCCCCTGCATATATATATATATATATATATATATATATATATATATATATATATATATTGTGGCACTGGGAGTGGTTTGCCACAGGCTAACTGTCTGCAGGTAAAAGGCTGCAGACCAAGTTATATACAGGTGTAGCATTGTGCTTATGTGATAAAGTAAATGTAGTATGTGACTTACTTGCATGCTTTAACGTGTTTGTATCCACAGAGCTGATAGGGGTGGCTGTGCTGATTAGGCATTACAGAACACCTGAGGAGCCATCCTTTAAAGACAAAGTGGGAGTGTCGCCTGTCAGTCATCCAAGCCTGTGGGAGGAGAGCTGTGTATTTAACCTGGAGTTGTGTTCTTGTCAGAGGTGACTGATGCTGAGCTAGTTGGCCAGTCAGTAGTGAGCTGGGCTATGTCTAGTTAGTGTTTAGGGTCACCAGGAGATGCAAGTAAAAGGTAGTTGCTTGCTGGTGTCATCCTGACGGAAGAAGTGCAGTTTATTGTGATTTAAAACAATAAATATATTTGATTTATAAAAGAAGTTTCGTGTAGCTGATGTCTACTGGGTGTTCTTGCAACAGAAGGTGACAAAAGTGCCAAGAGAAGGCTGCGGTTTTGTTACAATATATATATATATATATATATATATATATATATATATAATCATTTCAGTGTAGTGCAGGGGCCTCAGAATATGTTATTCAGGCATATAACCAATGTTATTTTGTCTTATGAATGGGAGCAGATAACGTTACACAGTATTATTTGCTGATAAATCTGCACCACTCAGCAATTGATTTTTATCTGTTAAGTTTGTCAATGAAAGCAAATATTAGATTTCCTGCCATGATTTTATTGCAGATTTGCAACTTATGGACTGTTAGCAAATACAAAAATAATAATAATGAATTAAATTCTAATTGAATATTCCCGACCATGGCCTTATCTGTGAGGAGTTTGTATGTTCTCCCCGTGTTTGCGTGGGTTTCCTCCAGGTGCTCCGGTTTCCTCCCACACTCCAAAAACATACTGGTTGGCTAATTGGCTGCTTACAAAATTAACACTAGTCTGTCTGTGTGTCTGTGTATGTTAGGGAATTTAGACTGTAAGCCCCAATGGGGCAGGGACTGATGTGAGTGAGTTCTCTGTACAGCGCTGCAGAGTTAGTGGCGCTATATAAATAAATAAATAAATGATTATTCCTTTACAGTGGCCAGGTCTAATTTCTTATTTGGAGAATGGTCAAACTATGTTTTAATATGTTGGTTTGTTTTCTGTACAGTGAATAATATTTGAACGGTGCTGTCTGTCGATCAGTCATAGGTATTGTTTTGTTATGGAGCTCTTACCCTGTAATCTGCGGAGATTGCCGTTGCTATAACTGTTCATTAGGAGGTTTATAATTGGTAAGTGCTCCATAAAAACACGGGCAGCACGGTGGCATAGTGGTTAGCACTTCTGCCTCACAGCGCTGGGGTCATGAGTTCAATTCCCGACCATGGCCTTATCTGTGTGGAGTTTGTATGTTCTCCCTGTGTTTGCGTGGGTTTCCTCCGGGTGCTCCGGTTTTCTCCCACACTCCCAAAAACATACTAGTAGGTTAATTGTCTGCTATCAAAATTGACCCTAGTCTCTCTGTGTGTGTGTGTGTGTGTGTGTATAGGGAATTTAGACTGTAAGCTCCAATGGGGCAGGGACCGATGTGAATGAGTTCTCTGTACAGCGCTGCTGAATCAGTGGCGCTATATAAATAAATGGTGATGATGATGATGATAATCAAAATAATTCCATACATAATTGTTTTTACATGTTTCCACTGTCATTTATCTACATTTCAAAATTATAATCATCAACGAAACTCTAACAATACTCCAGAAATTGAGATTCCATTTTCAAACAAGCTTGGAACATTTAGTCTTACATTTTGATACCCTATCTGCTTTCATTACATCTTGATACAGGAATTCTTCCAGGATAAATACTCGTCAACCAGAACGTTAGGAGGAAATGAAGGTACTGATGTGAATCTCCCAACTAAACGCAGAATATAAAAATCGTTGTATGGCCTGAGGGGCTCTTCAAACTTTATTTTTCTGTCTGCTGCGTATTTTATTGGGGGTCTGGATAGATTTAAAAGAATTTTCCATTCCCTTGTGTGAGATTTTAACAGTGATCAAGCTTATATGGTTTGTCAAGGTCTATGAAAAAGGTTTTACAATATGGGCCTGGATTTCATTCTCAACAAATGCATCAAAATACGAGCAAAATCTGTAGTGACCCAAAACAGCTGTCATGATGTGGTGCCCACAGGATAATTTACGTTGGGTATATCATAGCTGGTAATGGCAAATTATTCTCATATCATCACATACCGTCACCCCAAAATGAAAGAGATGCTTGAAAATTATATGTTTTAAATCAGGGTAATTTTTGGTGGCTGCTGATGACCAGCACAGCCAAATATTATTCAGCTACTCGGCCCAAGCAGCGAATGGCCAAATGGTATTCTGTGACTCTGGGTTTGGGACAAGAGACAGGATAAGTATCAGATGTACCAAGAGTTTTAGTTTTTGATGACATTGGGCCCAATTCATTTAGGAAAGTAAAGCAAAAAAAAAAGTAACTTTGCACCTTGGCAAAACCATGTTGCAATGGGGGGGGAAGTAGATTTAAAATGTGTTGGCAGATTTATAGTTGGGATAAGGCATGTTCTAGATGAAGTTTAACCTTTAGTGTACAAATAAAGCTATCAAGTGTTTGTGTGCTACATGAAAAAACAGTCAGTTTTTGTTTTATATGCAAAATAATAAACTAATATGCACCCCTTGCATTGTAACATGGTTTTGTCCAGGAGAAAACTTACTAATTTTTTAGGCATTTAATACAGAGTACTCATATAGTACCTATAATAACATTAAGAATTTATTTGGTGACTTCTGATAACTTGTGGCCCAGGGGCAAATAGATTGCCTCGCAGTACCACAATACCTGGTTATTAGGTTAATAGGGCAAGGTGTTCAGAGGTAGGTAGCTATGATGGTTCAGCAAAGTGTATCCCCCTGCAGGACATAGATAATACTATTTTTCCTCCTGAAGACTTGTAGTATAATCTCCTACATTACAGTGGATTCTCAGTTGCCTATCTGGATTAGCGCTGGCAGTAACAGAGGTGCGGGGTCCAATGGACATGACCTCAGGTTCAGAGCTTTTAAAGGGCCCTGCGCCTCCTGTTCTAAAGACTGGAATTGTGGCACAAGGTCCAGTGCCTGGAGTGAAGAGGGCAGCAGAGGGACAGCGGATTCAATAAGTAACAGCCGGACTCCAGCGTGTGACACATTGACAAGTGATATCCACTAGGTCAGTGTTGGCTAACCTGTGACACTCCAGGTGTTGTGAAACTACAAGTCCCAGCATGCTTTGCCAACATATAGCAGCTTATTGCTAAAAGGGTATGCTGGGACTTGTAGTTTCACAACACCTGGAGTGTGACAGGTTAGCCAACACTGCACTAGGTACTGACGTTCACTGCTAAGTTTATTAAGTTTATTATGTGCAGCATTGAAGGAAGCACCAACCGACCCTCATGTGTAATAACAGGAGTGTTCAGGGTACGATTGCCCCTCCCAACCTTCTTGCCACCCCTCCCATGACCAAATACATAGGTATACATTTAATTTTGTATATTTGTATTTATTTATATTTAACATTGAATTTGAAGACTGTGTACTGCAAACCTAGGGCATGGAACCAAATGTAACATCTCCTGATCACATCATTGGGACCTTGAGTTGTTATTGAAACCCTGACTATGTGTACTGGGGCTGTTCGTTATCTATTTCGTTCTATGTGCAATAGCAGACTTTCTTTCCCAAAGTAAAAAGTGACTCTTTTTAAATTCAGGAAACATATTTTCCTTTTATAAAAATATTCTATAAAACACATGGACATAAAATATCTAAACTCTATGGGCCTATGAGTCACTAAGACACGCATACTGAGCGCAACATGCGTTTGTTTTAAACCGCATGTTATTCGGCTCTACATAGACCAGACACTGCAGGACACATACAATATCTGCGTGGAATATAAAATCTCAAAAGACCGCATAGAAAAAATATATATTAATCAATTAATTTTACATGTCAATATTATAGTCAGTTATGGTTATACATGGATTTTTTTTTTAAAAAAAGTTTGTGGTTTTTTTTCTTGAAAAATATTTCTTAGGGTGTACTTAATGTCTACTGATACATACAAGACATTTTTACAGTTTCTCCTGATTGCAAACACATGTTATAGCATGCATAAGAGACTGACATAACTAGGACTTAGACTAGACCTGTAACTGGTGCAAGAGATACAGCAGAAAATCAACATACTTACTGTAAACTGCCTACGTGCATCTGCCCATTTCCCAACCCATTCCCCTAAATCGTATGCTGTAAGTGTCATTTGCACTAAAAGCTGACGTAGACATGGCTGTTTTCTGTTGCATATTGTCCGGTTCTCAGGGCCAGATTAAGGGCCACATGAGCCTGGGGCTGGAAATTATAAAGGACCTATTGTGAGAAGAGCCATCCCATCGGAGGTGTGGCCAGTGATGTGTGGGTGCAGCCAACTAAGTGTGGGCTTGGCCAGTACCATAGACGGCATAGCTTGCACTTCCCGCCTATCACCTACATCTCCCTCCCATCTTCCCTTATATAACTGGTCCACAAAGCATGTATGTAAAGTGAAGAGTGGAAATTCGCCTCAGCTGTACCTCATGCCGGGACAAGCTCCTGGCTTATCAGGATAGTCACCTAAAATCAGGACTATCCTGACAGAATCAGAATAGTTCAAAGGTAAAGGTATGTTATTTTTTTGACCATTGAAAACAAAAATGGAAACAATGGTTGAATATTTTTATTTATAAAGTGCTTTAACAGAAACATACATGAAAAATGCTAATTTTCAGGTTTTTAACATTGAACAAACTACAGGGTGCTGAAAACTTAAGAGCAATATATAAACAAATAAAAGTTGAATCTATGTATAAATATGTATAAATATACTGTCATTTGTATGTATCTATATTGATCCTAATATATAAACATTCACTGTCCACTTTTTTAGGTACACCTGAATACCTGCTAGGTAATTCAAATATCTAATGAGCCAATCATATTGCAGAAACTCAATGCACAGAGGCATGCAGACAACATGGGCTGGCTGAGCTGGGGGCATCTGCTCCCCGGGCCGGTCCCATTGTGGACTACCTTGGGCTAGGTCACTGGACCACCTGCATTCTTGTCCTTTAAAATGTTCCAAATAGGCTACTGAGTTGGGTATTGCCCCCTGGGTTAAGATTTGCCAGCCCTCCCCTGGCAGACATAGTAAAAAATTACAATTAAAGTCCAGACCAAACACCAGAATGGAGAAGAAATGTGATCTAAGTGACTTTTACCGTGGAATGATTGTTGGTGCCGTACGGGTTGTTTCAGTACCCCAGAAACTGCTGATCTTTTGGAATTTTTGCACACAACAGTCTCTAGAGTTTACCAAGAAAGGTGCTCAAAACCAGAGTGGCAGTTCTATGGGTGGAAACGCCTTGTTGATGACATATGTCAGAAGAGAATGGTCAGCCTGGTTCAAGCTGACAGGAAGGAGGTAGTAGCTGAATTAACCATGGGTGGTCTGCAGAAGAGCATCTCTGAATGCACAGCACATCCAACCTTGAAGTGGATGTGCTACAGCAGCAGTAGACCACACAGCACCCTTGTGACTGACACAGAATACATGGCACTCTTGTAACCACCATACAACACATAACACCCTTGTTACCGCCACACAATATGGAGAACAAACTTGTGACCACCAGACAATACAAATAAGTTAACACATCATCAGGAGAGAACCAGCCCACTGAGCAGGCTACTGACACAGGAAATACCAGCAAACCTGTCTGGGGATTCAAACTGGGATCTCCACCATCACAGTCAAAAATCTGGCTACTACTCAACTGAGCCAGTAAATAATGTAAGCATCAGTGTAACTTTTATGAAAGCCTGGAGCAAAATCAAAGGGGCTGTAAATGTAACCTGGGGGTAAATGTATGAACCTCCGGATTCTTCAACTCCGGCGAGTTCGGCGTCTTCAGGGCTTAAATTTAAAGCGGCGCTGCCTTGTAAAGGGAATCTTCCCTTTACAAGGCAGCGTCACTTTAAATTTAAGTGCTGAAGACGCCGAACTCGCCGGAGTTGAAGAATCCGGAGGTTCATACATTTACCCCCAGGTTGGGGATTCAAACAATCCATATAAATTGTAAACACATCTACTATCTACTGCACCACTAAGCTAGAACATTTGTTTAAGATATGTAAAGAACTTTTTTCATGGACTTTTTGAAGTCTGTTACAACATGAAATCTGCTATAAAGGAAGACACTCAGAATTCAAATCAGGGCCTGTACTATGACTGTCCATGGGAACCTCACTACTAGTCAACTGAGCTAACTTATACTTTTCTCAATGTCTTCAATCAGCCAGCTCCAACATTCAATTTACTGAAATGAAACCAGACAGGGGATACAAACCAAAGCCTCCTCTATCATTGCAAGCAAAGAACCTGGCTATTAGCCTGCTGAGCCATTTCTTTCTTTAAGCAACGTGAGAGACTTTTCTCACTATCTTCAACCAATGAGATTCTATAAGGAATGGGCCATGTTTCTGAACTGAAAGTCCCAGCAAACTCAATAAACCTCTGTTTGACCATCAGTGGAGAGAGTCCAGCCACAACTGGAGTTCTCTATTTCTCTGACTGCAAAAGCCTTTGGTATCTGAGTATCTTATATTTCTACCTAGGTACCTTTAGAACTTTGAAACAATGAAGTCAAATCATTCTGCCGTATTGTGGTGTTTGTACATGTCAAGGACTATAGGAAGGGGAATGTGACAAGTGATATGTGGAGTGATGATGATGATGATGATTTTAGTGTGGCTCAACAGACAAATCACGGCAGGGGACTGTTTGCAGTACTGGATAAAGAGAGACGTTTGGGGCCTCTTCACACTTGGGGCAGTTAGTGAGAGAGACAAATATTTAAGTTAGGTACAATGAACTTATAACTAAGCTAGATACATACCTGAAAATGCCTTACTGTGTGAGGAATTTCAGATATTACTCTATAAGGTAGACAAAAAGGGACGGTTTCATTAAGGAACGTAAATGCCAATAAGTGCCATTTTTTGTGTAAAATTGTTCTGCGCATGCCCAGAAACAAACCACATGTCAGAGAGTGCAGCAACGTCTAATTCATCTTCGAGTGCAAAGGACCCTACTACAGACTACAATTCCAGGGGGGGGGAAATGGGCGTATGCATGTAGTCAATGTACAGTAAGGGCGTGCCAAGCTCAAGCACAATCAGTAGCATCCGATTCAAGCTTTGGGCATCTCAAAAGTATGTGTCTTTCTGTCATATCACTTGTACCAGCTACAGTGTAAGTGCCGATTACTAGCGATAATGGTGGAATATACATGCTAGAACATGTGTTTGCAATCAGGACCAACTGTAAAAATATATTTTCTGTACAGTAGACATTAATAACATCCTAATAAATGAGTTTTATGGAGACAATTTTTTTTTTGTAAAAATATTGTCATTAATAACAGGTGACATTAATTGAATGTTTTTTTTCCGTGACCTTATATTCCAAATGTGTACTGGATGTATCCTGCAGTGTATTGTCTGTTAGAGCAGAGCCGACCTAGACCCATCAACAGAGACCCCAGCGATCCACATCACCTCCACGCACAGCTTATCACCCTGAACCCCCTCCCCGCACTAGGTACCCTCACAAAAAAAATAATTCTCCTGGTTGGCCTGGGCCTATTTCTGCGGAGAGGCCTGGGGCTGCAGTCCCATCAGGCTCATTGTTAGTCCGCCCCCCTCCGGTTCTGAGCATAAAACTGTCAGATACGTTCCTTAATGACTTAGGCCCTATATTTGCTGCTACTTTCCTTCCTCTACAGAGCTAAAATTAAATATCATCCACAGTCACAAATGAAATACTGGTTAGAGATCTATAAAACACATATTCTTTTTTAATGGAAGTATTGTTTCAAGTAACTGTCCCTTTAAAGAAGAATACTGCATATCCATGCATGTTTCTCCTTCCCCAGACTTTCCAGCTTTCAGCATTCTGTTTCCATATACTCTAACTACACGTGAAGCTTTGTCGGTGCTATTAATATTGGGCAGCCAAGTCCAGGTAATCAGCACAAAACCCTCATTGCCTTAAGTGCTGTTCATTGCTGGCAAAGTGCCCCAGCTCATCTTATACTTAAGAAAAAAAAAAAGATTGTCAATCTCATGTTACACATAAGGGGAGTTGTGTAGACGACATAGTGCCGTTATATAAATATACTACTTATCACAGACACTGTTGCCTGTGCCAGGTATTTTTGTTTAGTCGTTTTTTGAAAAGAAAGTACATTGTTCTCCTGGGGCCTCATTAGGCTCTTTGAAGCGCTGACATCGCACGTCCTTGTTTACCCATCTACAAAGTTGGCTGTTTTTAATGTCTTGCATAAAAGCAAAAGGTTCAAGTAGTTCTGTTTTCTTACAGGAGCTGAACATACCGACTTCACTAATTGTACTGTTACTATGCAGACAGTTAGAATATTAAGCCCTCTGTCCTCTAGAGATCTGCAGAACATTACTCTATATCAGCTACTACATTGCAAAAAAAATAATCTCATATTTCATAACTCCCAATGTGCCCAATTTACAGTAACAGAGTTTTCAAAAGACCATTAAACACAAGGTTGACAAAACCTTCCCTGGGTCATAATATAGCCAATCAGGTGTATGTGATATGGGTGCTAGTTACCAGTACACCTACCTCCCTTCCATGGTTCCGTGAGGCTAACTCGGTCTCTTCATATCCCTGGCCTCTGTGAGTTCAAATGTGGAAAAGGCCCTTCCATGTGTAAGTTTGAAACAAAGGTTAATAGCAGGACATCAGAAGTGCATCAATACTGTTCACACATCTTGCAATAAATAGGTGTCAGACCATCTCTCAACAAAGTCTTTAATGGAGCACTTCCAGCACATACTTAATAGCTGCAATAAAACTTGTCAGTGTCTCTTAGATATTGCACAAGAGCTGACACTCCACACCTTGGGCACTCTTGTCCACTAAACTATCCTCCATAGCAGCCTGACCCCCCCTGCATCATGTTATCACCACAGTAGTTAAGTGTCCCTTGTCCCTTTATCTCTGAACAGGCCTATTACTAGAGATGTTCACTGACCACCGTGTTTTGGTTTTGGATCTGGATTAACTTCGTGTTTTAGTTTTGGTTTGGGCAAAACCTCCCTTGTGTGTTTTGGTTTTGTATCCCGATTTTTTTCCTATAATACCTATTTTTTTGTGTTAAATCACATAATTTGGCTCTTTTTTTATCCCTACATAATTATTAACCTCGATAACATTCATTTCCAGCCATTTCCAGTCAATTTTTGTCAAGTGACAAGGACACTGCTAACCCTCCTGTTTCTGTATGAGCAATGGCGCTGGATCTCCTGGGGAGGGAGGTACTTATGGAATACGAAACCCACGAGATCCGACAACACAACGTTGATATTTTGTCTCGATACAGATCCAAGATACCGAGCCGGCTCACAAGCCTATTCGGATCCTGCAAGTTCGGGTTGGCTCAGTTTTCAGCCCACCCGACTACCTATTACACAGATTTCCGGTCTATTGTCCTGCTAGGGCTCTCTGGCTTCACAGTCTCTTTCACTCAATGGGTTGACTTGACAGTTTCAGGATTGGTGAAAGTCCAGCATATCAACACTCTCAGTGAATCCACAGATTTCCATTGTCCAAAGGATCATCATCTGCTTGCCTCTCAACCGCCAGATGTGGCAATGAATTGTGCAGCCTGGCCCAAGGTAGTCCAGATATCACCTGCCCTGTTTTGGCTTTCAGTTACTCCACAGTCATTCTGTGCATCAACATTACTACTTATAAATGCTGTATATACTAATATTATGTTTTGGAACTAGCAGTAACAACTTGGACACAAAAGAAAAACTACCTTTACTCCAAATATCAATTAGATTTTAAGCTAATCAATATGTTAATGAAGCTTTTAACAGCAATGAGACTATCTATATTTTAAATGAAAAACAGTGGGAAGTTACTTTGTACTACTGTGCTACTACCTTACCAAAATGTGTGAGCACCTAGTAACAGTAATTTTGACTATAGGATAGAGGCCATTACTATAGCAACATTATATGTGACTGACCAGTGATTCACATAATTAGCTATGGGCTGAGTTTGCATATGTGCTCACACCCTTTCACATCACTCAGTTAATGCTGTGTTTTAAACAGGATGCCACGAGTACTCTTATGGTGGGTACACATCTCCCGAGAAACCAATGTACTTGGCACATTTCTCTCTTGTTAGTAAAGTGGTAGAGACCAGTGTCAAACATAGTACAACAAGCTGCCCACAGCATCTACTGTGGTCTGGATGGGATGTGGGTGTGTGAATTTAGCTCTCCTTGGATTGGTCATGGCACCCATCAAAATGGTTGCAGCATTCACTACAAACCTCCCTGCATGGGCGGGACTGAATTTCCTGCTTACGTTAGAGCTTCAGGGAAGAGAGGTTTCTTCACAGCAATAGTGAAAATGCTGTGCCAATACCAGACCATCCTCTAAAGGGCCCCCACTCTGGAGACATTCTGCATATGTCCCACCCCTGCACAAGAAGAGTATGGGACCCTCACTTCTTGGGGGAGGGTGGATAGGCATCACATGTCCTAGTGATGTCATGTTCCACCCCTGCTTCACAGCCACCACCGAGAGACAATGAGTGTAAGGTTACAGTGGAGGTCCAAAGGAGTGACGACTGAGCTCTCTGTTCTTCCAACATAAATAGGAAAACTCCCCTGTTCTCTTTGGCCAGACTGAGTCCACAAAGGGACAATACGCTAGGAAAGCAGCTGAGACACGAAGAAAATTTTTAGCAGCGATTCTATGATGAATCCGACAAACCTGGTTCTATACACTGAACTGACAAATCCGGGCTCACCAATAAGGGACCCGCATGAGATAGCCTGGGAGACGGACATCGTTAGAGCCTAGATGGGGTTGAGTGGGCTGAGATGTAGGAGTGCGACTCTACCAGATCTATTTGCATTGAGATCAAGTAAACAGACCACATGCCAGATTGCGGCAGATTGGATATCGCCAGGGCCAACCGCTGTTGCTGCGGTGAACAATAGAATGTAGTATTCTTATTGAATGGAACTTATGGAATTCTTAAGTCTGCTAAGACTTTTTTTGCAAAGTTTGGAAACCATGAGCTACATCTTTCAGAAAGCTGCTTACCTCACATGATTTAACCAATTTGTGCCTACTCTTGCACTGAAATGAAAATCTGAGATTCAATTTAAAAGTTAAAGTTAATTTAAAAGTTAAAAGAGACAAAGTGATGGAGACGGCATATTTATAAGGGCGTTCCCTGCTTCACCGAAGGGAACATAATCCTTTTCTCCCAGCAAAAGGACTAGAATCCTGTGGCACCTGAAAGGTACTAGAGATCAGGGGGTATATTTACTAAACTGCGGATTTGAAAAAGTGGAGATGTTGCCTATAGCAACCAATCAAATTCTAGCTTTCATTTATTTAGTGCATTCTACAAAATGTCATCTAGAATCTGATTGGTTGCTATAGGCAACATCTCCACTTTTTCAAACCTGCAGTTTAGTAAATTTACCCCCAGGTCTTGTGATGAGATACATTTTGCACATTCTATAAGAATGCGCAGTTCTATGCGCACTTTCACCAATGTAATAATAAAGCTCACAAAATGGGCAAATGCAACACAGTGACTGCCAAGAAGTCCCCACACATGATTCATTTCAAAATAAATTAACTGAGCAGCAGTTTAGGATAGAAATGGACAAGATGAAATGAAGTGGCAGTTTCTTAGAAATCCTGTAAAAATAGGCAAATATTGATTTTTTGGGGGGGTTGGGGTGCGGACAGATGCCAGAAACGGCATGTGTTGGCATGCACCTATCTACGTGCTAAACAGCAAATAAACAGATTTGCTGACATAGTAAAACTCTGCATGCCTTATGTCTTGCACATTCATAAGCTATCTTTACCATCCTAGACAAACTGCTCCTTTATTCAGAAATACTAAACACATTTATAAAAGCTATGGCAATAAATCTTCGTGCAAAATATAAAACAATGTTATGCCGGTAAACATACAGACGTTGTCATGGTTACTGTATCGTTTCCTTAAATAATTTTGTGAATCCACTTAAACAGCTTAGTGCAGACTTATCTCAGACCTTTGAAGGCTGTGTATATATACTGATTTTAGTATGATCAAAATGACTGTGCTGCTTCTAAAAGTATAATGTATCTCATGTGTGACAGCTGTCTTAGGCCAGCGTACAGTAGTTAGTTAAGAAAAAAACAACAACTCTCTAGCAAATGCAAATTAAATTAGTGATTTTCCTTGGTGACGGTCATTCTACACATGGACCTGAACATTTACACTAGCCAAAGAGGGACGCTCCCACCCAAAACTTCTTCCAAAAAATCTAATGGGTTAAGGTCGTTGTATTAACATATAGGGACTGATTCATCAAGAAGCGTATCTGCCGATGTTGAGCGTATCATACGCAAAATCACTCATGCGCGTGACCAGAACTGGGGCATACACCGGTCAAGGCAGCCATGACCACTCCGTCTTTGAGGACAAAGGACACTTACTACAGCTTACAATTTTGGGGATTAAACGGGGTGTGGAAGGGACGTTTGGCCATAGTCAATTTGCAGTAAGGGCGTACCAAGCTCAAGCGCATGCAACCAAGACCGAATCAAGCTCTGTTTTTTGGATGTATCTCTTGCTCCAGCTACAGGGCTAGTCTAAGTCCTGAGTACTAGTGGTGACAGTCTCGTATACATGCTATAACATGTGTTTGCAAACTGGAGCAAATGTAAAAATGTATTCTATGTTCTGTAGGCTGTCAGGCGCCGTCCCCGCTGTTCCTCTGCCATACTGAGACGGACGCCTGGTGACTCTGGCCGGGGCACCTTGTTGCCTAGCAACAGGCGCGCCGCAGCTTCCGCCGGACCTCACTGTCGGGTGCATGCGCCCTGCTACGTCCCAACGGGACGCTTCGCCTGCAAGCAGCGTGCCTCTCGTCAGTCTCCTCCAATTCCTGGTCTGCTGCCTCTATTTAAACCTGGCTCAGGCGCCATTAGGGAGCCAGAGTAAAAGATTCCTGACTCCAGCGGTTCCCTGTGTTATTCCTGTTGTGACCCGGCTCTCCTGACCATTCTCTCGTCTCTGCGCTCTCCTGTTGTGACCCGGCTTGTCGACCATCCTCCATTCTGCCTGCCCCAGATTGTTCCTGCGACCCTGGCCTGTTTGACTATTCTCTTGGATCCTCCTATTGTACCTCGCCTCCCGATTGGCTTTGACCCGGACCGTCTGACTCTCCTTACCGCTACACCGGCAACGTGGCTAGTAGGACCTCGATCTGCGTGCCTCATGCAACAAAGTCCAAACCTCCTTGCGGGGGTCCCTGGCGAACACCAGGAGCACGTTAGACTCCGCACCTGCTAGTTCAGTAGTGCTAATACCGGTTAGTGGCCTCTAGTTCACGGCTGAAGCCTGACATAGGCATTAAGAACATCCTAATAAATGTATTTCATTGGAGGAAAAAAAACACTTTTTTTTTTTTTTTTTTTTTACTGTTTTATTATTATTGCCAACATTATAAACAGGTGACATTTATTCCATTCTCTTTTCTGTGCTATCTTTTGCGAATTTATATTCCACATAGGTATTGGACGTATCCTGCAGCGTCTCGTGTAGTAAAGCACAGCAGACCTACACCCGAATTCATCAGCGCACTTATCATCAGATCCCCTCCTTCAGGGGCAAACGCAGAATTTGTGGAGGGGGGTCTCCACACCATGCCGCCAGTGGGCGTGACCAGCATGCATGGGGGCGTGGCTATAATGTTAGACAGTGCTTGGCTGCTCTCCAAGTCTTCCTATCCCATAATATACATGGGCAATGCTGCGTGCACTACTGTTAGGTGCACGCAGCTCTCCCTTTTCAAGCAGAGCCGTGTGAAGCGGGAGCAGGGTCCAGCCACCTCAATTATACAGTGCCCCAGGCTTGGAGGGGGGTTTCCAGGCACTAGGAACCCCCCCCCCCCCCCCCCCCTCAGTTTGCCTATGCTTGGGGTTACATCTCCCGCTGGACTGATAATGCCGTACCTGGAGCAAGAGATCACTGACTCTTGAAAGGCACAAGTCAACAGGTCTTTGAGTCGATGTGTGCAGCCCTAAAGTAGGGTAACACCCTGACTGGACCACTGACACAATTTGGCTATCTTCTAAAGGACCATAATAACAGTTCCTGTTGTGTGTTTGAGGGCACACAATCCATAGCTACAGTGAGCACACTTTCCCTGGGTATTGTGAAACAGATTTAGAATTTTACATTCCATACAAAATGTTATAATCACATTATATGAATGTGAATATATACAAATCAGCAAACACTTAAAATAAAGGCAACACAATATCACCCAAGCAGTAGTTTAGGAGTAAATTTAAAAAAAGTAAGTAATTAAAGAGATATTTTTTTAAGTTCTGCAGACATGTGCATTTCACAGTCTTTACATTCTTTAAAATATTGTTTAATGCCTCCGCTCCAATGGACCACCAAAAATTATGCAAAGCATGGGCTGTAGGACATTGTTTTCCAGCTTCTTAAATGCCCCCATATTGCAGTCATTCATACAAAGACAACAGCAATTGTAAGTTCTAAACACTCACTGGAATTCAGCAGGATCATCACCTTCAGGCAGAGATATTCTCTGTGTTGCAGCTTTAACTCTCGGAATCTTGAAGTGGTAGCGAGCAGCATGTCAAAGATTTCTATAATTCCCTCCACACATTTACCTTCATCCCTGTAAAACATACAAAATGACATTTTATCCATTGGTTTGCCTGGTCAGCTGAATTCGGGAGTACGCAAAGTTAACTTACGTGCTTTTTAAACAAACGTACGTTGCGCATAGTATGCATGCATTGATGAATCAGACCCATTATGTTAACATTAAATCTTATTTGATTCCACTATGGGTTCGCTGAAGTCTTCGCGAAATGCAGTTGCCAAGGGAAACAAAAATTAAATACAGTAATAGATAAAAATTAATGTTATACCCACCACGTTTCAAAATAACAGCACATACTGGTTAATTTTTGTTCACGTTCCAACTGTATACAAGACAAGTGTGAATACCTTGGTAGACAGCAGGACACAAGTTAATATAAAATAATGCTATAGACAGCTACAAAAACCATAAAGCAACTATTGGGTAATATTAGTAATGGTGTTAATTGCACAAACGTGCTGTAACTCACAGCAATTAAACTTTTGCTTTACAGGAAAATATAACAACCTAGGGGTATATTTACTATACTGCGGGTTTGAAAAAGTGGAGATGTTGCCTATAGCAACCAAACAGATTCAAGCTGTCTTTTATTTAGTACATTCTACAAAATGATAGCTAGAATCTGATTGGTTGCTATAGGCAACATCTCCACTTTTTCAAACCAGCAGTTTTAGTAAATCTAGCCCCTAGTGTGTTTCTGTAGTAGAACAAAATGTCATTTAATTCTCAAGGCTTGGATAGGAATCTGATAAAATTAGATATTTTAAAAACTGAGGAAAATGAGTCAATGCATTTCATTCCAAACATTATATTTTCGATTAATTTGCAAATAATTTACAGCATAAACTGGGAACACTTTCAAATCCACCAGTGCAACGTCGCTGTTCTCTAAGTCAAACTTTTATTTCCTTTGTTACGTCTCTTTGCTGTTTTCTAACACTGAACAAACATGACAAGTGATATGCACTGTTCTATAACATCCTACCCATTGCAGAATTCACAGCACAGATAAATGAAATGCAAATAGTGGCATAAAAGTCATAGCCGCAATAAGGCTTCCATGTAAGCATAAGAAGATTTACATAAGATCATGTTACAAGATATTTTCCCATGTATCTGGCTAGTGTCGGATACAAGGGTGTTTTAATGATGGGTGTGACAAGTTCTCGCACGGCCATTCAAGCTAACACAGCCTTGTTGATACCATATCTGACTTGACACAGGACACTTCCTCTCTTACAATGAGTTCTCCGTGTGATACAAACAGAAAATGTCATCCTCCAAACAGGTCCTTTCCCAATTCCTGTGGCACAAATGTGTACATCAGAGAGACATTGTTTGTATCTTGGCATACCCGAGGCGCTGTATTTTAAGGTATAGTTACTGAAGAGGATCACGGTACACGCCCTGGTAGCTCTTTGTTTGTAAGACAATAAAAATTCTACAAAAGTCTACTTCTAACAGATCTTTCAGGGAGGGGCGTGGGAAGTTTGCTGTGAGATGAAGATAGTAACAGAGGAAATAGGAAAATATATCTTTAAAAAAATAGCTAGGATGCCACATGGGGTCATCTCTGGAGACCTTCAGGGGGTCTGTGAAGTGCACAATTTAGGGCAAGCTGTCAACTAACACCTGCCTTGTGATAACCCTGATGAGGCTAAAATTACTTTGCTTGTATGTTATTGGAAGAAGTCAGCAGGATGTAGTAAGTAAAGAGTGTAGCGGTCAATCTTTTATCTCCAGTTCTAGAAGATGAAGGAATGTGGCGTTGCACAGTTCCGTCACACAGTTGTGTAGAGATGTGAGTGACCCCAGGATTTAATGACACGTCGCTCATTCTTAATAACTAAGGGACTGATTCATTAAGGATCTTAACTTACGAAGTTTCTTATTTAAGTCTCCTGGACAAAACCATGTTACAATGCAAGGGGTGCAAATTAGTATTCTGTTTTGCACATAAGTTAAATACTGACTGTTTTTTCATGTAGCACACAAATATCAACTTTAAATGTCAGTGTACAAATAAGCTATCAAGTATTTGTGTGCTACATGAAAAAACAGTCAGTATTTAACTTATGTGCAAAACAGAATACTAATTTGCACCCTTTGCATTGTAACATGGTTTTGTCCAGGAGACTTAAATAAGAAGTTTCTTAAGTTAAGATCCTTAAGGAATCAGGCCCTAAGACTTATCTTTAATAAAAGAAAATCAAGGTTTTATATACTGCAAAATGTTTTAAGTAAGATTAGTTATTCTACAGCAATAGAGATATGGTTTAATAAGCTTTAATAAGATAAGGTTCAATTTACTTAAAAGGGAACAAATACTTTAAACAATTTTATTAGCTTTTAATAATGTCGCGTCTCCTGCCTTTGTTCTTTTAGTCTGGGCACTTTTACAATCCTGTAATATACCAAAATTATTTAATGTCAAACCCAAATAGACATAGAATAATTACATAAAATGTTTTGCAGTAGATAAAACCATGTTTTTTAATTATAAAAGATAAGTGGTATTTAATATTAATTAAAGCTAAGTCTTATTTTACTCCATTAAATGTAAAGTGGATATTTTAATCATTGATGTGACTTTTTTTTTCTTCTCTTTTTACGTTTTTTGACACCTTCATTTAAACTCATTTTGCATTAAGTCAATTAGGTGCAAAATGTTTAATTCACTAGCACTAGTGAGGGGATTTCCTAGAGGTGACATGAGGTGAGATGACTTGCTAAGATAATGATTATAACAAGCACTCAGTGTTCTAATGAACAAAAAGGGCAATAGTTCAAAAGCATAACGCGAAAATATAAATATAGTCAATTAAATTTTAACAGCACATTTCAATGATAATTGGAAAATACTGGATGAAATGTTGTATCAATTTTTCCCCACTTGAAAGGAAAAATAAGCAACGAATAAAGACTTTTGTTAACAGGACAAACATATTTTATACATGTGTTGAAATTTAGGCTCTAAGGGCTTCATTATATTTTTGTCCCCTTAAATTATACGGTTTGGGCTGTGGATAGATGCAAAATATGTAGGATACATTGGGGGTAATGTACAATCCAAAAACATACTAGTAGGTTAATTGGCTGCTATCAAATTGACCCTAGTCTGTCTGTGTGTGTGTGTTAGGGAATTTAGACTGTAAGCCCCAATGGGGCAGGGACTGATGTGAGTGAGTTCTCTCTACAGCGCTGCAGAATTAGTGGCGCTATATAAATAAATAAATGGTGATGATGATGATGTATCACATAAGCAGTGTAATGGCTGCATCCTGTTTGAGGGCATAATCATTTTATACAGCTCTGTAGATTACCCTGTTATGTACGTCTAGTCGCTATCCAATAGCGATTGTCCACCTCCAGTTATATGGTTTCAAAGCACAATGCGATGTAATAGCAAAAAGCAGCAGAGTAACAATTCAAATAAAATAAGTACAACCGTTACGCTCGCAGGCGCCCTGAATACAGTCATTCAGTCCTGAAGTCTGTGGTCAAAGAGACTGTCTGCTGGTCCCAGAGTCTCTGCTTCTACACAGTCAGTGATACAGTGAAAACAATACAGATGATTTGGCATGTCTCTATAGGTTCAGGCTTCAGGAAGGTCCAGTGTAATGCAGGTCATTGGCCAGTTCAAACGATGCCCTCAAAGGGTGGGGGTCAGCTCTCCAACAGCTGCATACTAATCTTCCTTAGGTGATTGAACCGGACATCTGCGGATAAATAGGGGATTAGAATGATACCAGACATGATATGTTTCCTGTATCCTGAACCTTAGATCTTACTAAAGTGTATATAACATTATAATATTTAACTGTAAACCCTGCTACATTTCATTACAAATAATATTTGTTGCAACTATTTTTATATAAACTAATTACAAGTGTATGTGTAAGAAACAACATGTTGGTCGATCATGAAAATAGTCAGGTATACGGACAATAAGAAGTCTGCACAAGCTTCAGCCCCAGAATCCTGTGATAATTCCAGCTGCATATTTAACACACAACAAGAACATATGAACTTTTTCTTAAAAGAGAAAAACATTCTCTGTATGAACAAGAATCTAACATGATGTTCCTATTTTTGGAGAAACCCCAAATCTCCGGAAGGGACGTGCATTGATATGCATGCCAATATTTAACTGTCTGTGTGGGGTAAAAAGGTTTGTATCATCTGGGAACTGGGATGGATTGGGGAGTTTCTAGCTAAATGCTGGAGAGGTGCACTCATACACTTCATTTTGCACACACGTGTAAAAACAGTTTTTGTGTTGCAAGATGAGATATTTAAATGAACAGTGTAGAGAGAGCATTTAGAGGCCGGCATTCCTGGGTTAGTAGTTGAAAACAGAACCTTCTTCTCTTCTTCTGCTCTACAGTTTCTGATTTGAAGGGGGTCATTCTATGATATGGGTTAGTGCATTTAGATGCACACTTTATCACAATTAAATAAAAATATGTTTTGTGTAATACAAAGTGACACATGATATAATTGCAGCCCTGATGTCTCCTTAATTTTATCCTTTCTTTAAGTCATAAACGAGCAGTATTATCAATCATACACATTTCCTTCCTAGCTGCAGTCTTGCAAATTGTTAGACAGAGAGTTTCCCAAACCAGGAGCTGTGAGGACAAGTTACTATGCACAAGATGGATAAATAGGAACATATCAATAGAGCAATTAACATAAGAAGGCAAAAAAAGTCTGCATGACATCACAAAACGGCATTTGTGGTGGGCGGCACAACACATATTTTGCAGATTTATAAATAGCTCTTGTGCTATCAGTATCCCATACAGGACAACATTTGGTAAATCCTTTATGGGAGATGCAGCTGGGGAGGTCAAGTGGCAACTAGGCTGGATGGACATTACACAGAGATTTGCGTCATTGTGGCCCGGCCCTCCAAAGACACAATCTTGTCATTGCACCATGGGGTTGAGGCCAAAATTATGCAATTTGCCACAAATCGTGTCATTGAGCCCCAGTCCGCCCACTTTACTAGGAAGTGGGTAAGACATGGGAAGGTGGTCAGCTCTCCCAGGAGTTTGGGTGAACTACACAAAATTTAGGAGAGTAGGCAAGTACGCAGTCTCCCGTAAAACCAGCTGACATACATTTTGTTGCTGTCATAGTATTTTTAACACCGCTGATGATACAAGTTAAAATAGCATGAGAATAGTCACTCCACCATGGAAAAGGCAAAATAAATTAGGCATTCTACCACCAACTAGGTAAAATACATGAGAAGAGGTACTCCAACAAATAAGAGTTAAAATATAATGTTCAATGTTAACATGACATTCCACTGTTGCACGGTTAAATAGTAAAGTATAGCCGCCACACTCTTTTACAAATGGCTCCTTCCACAGTGCATTAAATGGATCCGATATTGATCAAAAGCATCACAATGATACAGTAATCTAGCAATCATCCTTACAGATGCAATCATGAAGCTCAAGTGTTACTTTGTTACTTTATTCAGAGCGGTAGTAAACATTCTGCTCCACTGCTGTAGTTAACATTTCATTGAGTCTCCCATTCGTGTAGGCTTCAGCTGCACGTTTGCCAAATTAAATCATTTGTCCTATCCGCTGTACCTTTGTAAATGATCCAATGTGATCCATCATTCAGAAATATCCCTTGAAATTTCAGCCAATTAGATCTACAGATGTGTGCATAGGAAAAGATGGTTCCTTCATGGACAACTTTCTACTACTCTAGTAGAAACACGAGGACCCCTAGATCTGAAGAAGTTACAAAGTAAATTGCATGCATTGGTTGGTTTTCCAGGAAGCTGGTCAGTTGGGAAAGTTTGTCCAATCATCTCCATCAATAACAAACTATTGTCTGTAGTTATTGTTAAAACTTCTCCAGGTTCTCAGACAGGCAGGTTCCCAATAACGGTACCCACAGACATCGGACCCTTGGGATATATTAGTGTGGGTGGAGAATTACTTAGAAAATATTGATGTCAGGAACTATTTTTAACTCAAGCAGGATTACACCCCACTTGCTGAGTACCTCTACCTGTAGCACCAACAACCACAATACCAGGGACTGATTATTCAGTAGGCTGAATAAGCTGCAACCTAAGGCACAATTCTTTTGGGCGGTGCAAGATTTTTTAGGGCACAAAGATGCGACAGGGAGAATTATAAATTAAATTTATTTGAAAATACAGAAGAATAGCTGTTCTCCAAAGTAAAAAGAAAGCATGAAAAAAAAATGTAATAAGGTCTTAATATTGACGTATTCCTATGGTAAAGGCTGAAGACAGAGACAAACTTCAGCGTAAACGAGCAGGAGAGACAAGAATGGCGACAGGCACAGGTGCGTAAGCTCCCCTCCACTTTCACCCTCAGAAGTGCTCATGGAGGATGAAAGAGGGTGAGGTATACTACATGGTGATATGGTTAAATGGAGGACTGGTAGGCTTTACTAAACAGGTGGGTTTTCAACGATAGTTTGAAGTTATACAGGCTAGGGGACAGTCTGATAGAACGAGAAGATAATTCCAGTGGTGGGGGGCAGCACGGAAGAAATCTTGGATAAGGGAGTGAGTTGTGGTTATCAGAGGGGAGGAAAGGCGAGGTTCATTGGCCGACCGGAGTGGGCATGAGGGAGTATGTATGGAGATGAGGTTGGAGATGTAGGGAACAGTGGAATTAGAGAGGGCCTTGTACGCGAGTGTGAGGAGTTTGAAGAGGATTCTGTAGAGGAAGGGGAGCCAGTGTAAGGCTCGGCAGAGAGGGGAGGCAGACGTGGAGCGACAAGAGAGGAAGATAAGTCTAGTTGTAATATTAAGTATAGATTGAAGAGGAGCAAGATGGGAGCTGGAAAGGCCAGTAAGGAGAAGGTTGCAGTAGTCGAGATGAGAAATGATCAGTAAGTGGATAAGAGTTTTAGTGGCATCCTGGGAGAGGAAGGGTTTGATACGGGCGATGTTGCGTATTGACACTTCCCATGAAGTAGATAGATAGACAGATAGACAGACAGACAGACAGACAGACAGACAGACAGACAGACAGACAGACAGATAGATAGATATATAGGTCAATTTTTAATAGGCAGCAGATAGTTCAAAGAGCAAGTTCATGCTGGACACCACGTAAGTTCATGTTGGTACTGCAGCAAATAGAATGTGCTAACAGACTCTGAACGGTAATAAGTCCCAATACAGCTGGGAATTGAACGGCTGCAGGAAGATACAGTATTGTTACTTGCAGCAGAATGTATCCATCAATCAAATAAGAACTCACTGGCTGTGAAACGAACAAGCTCAGATTCACTGTTTGCATGAAGATGTACTGACAATCGAATCATCAATCAACGGCAATGTAGTAGACAAGCTGTAAAAAATTCAGCATTGACATCCATAGTGAGCTGGATTCAAAGAACTGGAATGGCAAACACAAAGGGAGAATCTGATGAGCTGTAATGCAGACCAGTGCAGACACTGTAGTAGAATTCACAGTGACAACCACGGAATGTAGACAGGTCAGTCACTTGTTTCTCCTTTATACTCTCCATGCTCAAAGTTCAGCAGGTGTAGATAACTGGACACAGCAGACGCAGGATGGGAGTACACTTATTATAGTACAGCTATTGGTAGTAGCAGGTGGAACCTGACACAACCAATGCAGAAACAGAGGACAGCGATGGTTCAGTGCTAGATAGCAGCAGTGTAACTGAACAATGCCAGTGCAGGAACAGAGCGCAGGATTGGTTCAGTGCTAGATGCAGTAGGTGTAACTGGACACAACCAATGCAGGAACAGAGGACAGCAATGTTTCAGTGCTAGATAACATCAGGTGTCGCTGGACACAGCCAATGCAGGAACATGGCAAAGGAATGGTTCAGTGCTAGATGCAGCAGGTGTAAATGGACACAGCCTATGCAGGAACAGAGGACAGCGATGGTTCAGTGCTAGATAGCAGCAGTGTAACTGGACAAAGCCAGTGCAGGAACAGAGCGCAGGATTGGTTTTGTGCTAGATGCAGCAGGTGTAAATGGACACAGCCAATGCAGGAACAGAGGACAGCAATGGTTCAGTGCTAGATGGAGTCGGTGTAACTGGACACAGCCAATAAGTATAATCGTCACAGACTTCATACAACAAATAAATCGTAGTCAAATAATACATAGTGAGAATGGCAGGCAGATAGCAGCAGTGGTCAGTACAGAGCAAGCTCATGATACAGGTAAGAGGATTGCTGGACACGGGTCTGAGAGACTCAGTCATCAGACAAGGGATCCTTGCAGTATTATAAGCTCAGGCATTCCCTCCAGCATCATTGTTCATGAAGGCATTATCAGATTAACCCCTGCGGTGCTTCTTTAGACCCAAACCAGCTGCTGATCTGGAAAGGTCTGTGAATCATAAGTCCTATCAAGTCTCTTGTATTGCACTTTCTTTATAGCAAACTCTAGGCTTCTGGGCCTCGGGTGACACCAAGGTTGAAATAGTACGTGACAATAGATTACAAACGATGTTCTGCTTTAATTGTTAGGATTGGCTGTCACCACCAACAATTAAGTATTCCTGACTGAAGCTCTTTTTGTGGAGCTGTAAAGTTTTTGCCAAACATTTGTTCAAAGATTTTAGCTACAACAGAAAAGGAAAACAATAGGGTCATTGTATTCTAACAAGCTTTTTGTTTCAGCATTTCATTTTATCTCTGTGTAAGTCTTTGTGGTGTAATTTTTCCCTTTAAACACTGTAAAGTAAATGCAATGTGTTCAACAGATCTATCAGGCAGACATTCTAAACCCCTCTGAGTACCAGATATGCTATTCTACAGGGATAGATTGGAAAGGGCTCATTGGCTAATCTAGTTATAAGGTGATTTTTGTCATGTGTAGTAATTTGCTGCTTCACGCGTGTCTTTTACGTGTAGTGTAATCTTCCAAAACATAAATCTGGCAGAGCACGTAGTCATGTGTTTATTTATACCGGGGACCATGCTGAGCTAGGCATAAGCCTGTTTGCTCAGAGTAAAATATGCTTTTCCATAGAGCGCATGCGCTCAAAATAAGTTGTAGGCTTACGTGTGTATGCAGATTTCTTTGTGTCTGCACTTGCATCACTTTACAATAGGAAAGGCTGATTGGGCGGTCCTGGTAGGATAAGTAAGGGTGTGTTCACGTATTTGCGAGTAAGACAGACCTGCAGGAAGAAGCAGATATGCCTGTCAGTAGCCACACTAGATAGCCGCTTCTGATTGGCTGATTGCGGACGCACCTCTGAAGCCGATAGTTTATTTAGAGTGACTGTATTGCATGATTTTGTGTGCATATTTTTCGTTTAATTTTTTGCTACTTTCATTCTTACAGAAGGACTATTATATCTGCTGTTAAAGGGGGTTTTTAATTTAAATTAAACCTAATAGTGAGTGAGATTTCCTCTATAAAAAAATAAATGATAAAAAAACTTTTCTTGTGCTTATGACCTGGTTGAGTGTTAGTGTATCTGATGCCCAGGCTTAAACACCCACTCTCCAGACGTGGGAATAGAAGGACCAGTCCCTTGATTGGCAGATTGCCCCAAGTACAGCCCTCTCTAATTTCTTCAAAATCTTGTTTCTTGTCCTGTTGTCTGTCCATCTCCCTGGTCTCTCCTCTGCTTCCCCCTTCTGTGGCCCTCCCACACAATGGTCCCAGCAGAGTGAGGAGGGTGTTTAATCCCAGTAGCTATTGCTATCACTGCTACCCCTAGGGACATACCACTGTCCGGACACTCAGAGCCCAGAGAACCTACACCTCCGCAAGTTCTGGAGCTAGCTATATATACAATTGATTATTTGATTAATTATTTAAAATCAAGTATAATACTTTATGCAGAATGCTGCTTTCTAATTGAACATATTAAAATTAAGCCAAATAATGCAAACACCAATTTATTTTGTCACCCAGGAATTACAGACATGTTTGAATCAAGGCTATGTGCTGTCTTCTCTTGCATACATTTTTTACTGACAATCTCTTACCTGTCTTATATACAAAGCATAGTTGTCAACTGTCCCTAATTTACAGAGACAGTCCCAGACTTTAAAGGGACTGGAAATGTCCCTATTTTTGCTATTTATTCTTATGCTCTTGGCTCTATGCATTAATATTTATGAAATATCTAAAATTCGGAAATACCTTACAATCAAGTTCAGTGCACATGACAAGAGGGGGACTGTAGGAATCAAATATCCACCGGCAGCGGTATTGTACGTGACGTGTCTAGATGCACTGACTCAGCAGTGTCCACGGAAATTATTTAAAAATGTTGTGAACTATGACAAAAAAAATTCCTTTTCTTATAATGAAATTTATGCATACACAATGCTTATTATGCAATTCGCATCTATAAGTAGTTTAAGATTATGGTATCATCTTTGTCTTAAGATAAAATATAGAGGTGTATTCTTTATTGTACAAGTCTGCCATGTGACTACACAGATGAGCTTATTCAGCTTAATTAGAGCGGCTGCGCAAAGGTTTATGTGACATGATGAAGATTTGCGGTCTGTCATTAAAAAAAGTGGATGCCAGCGAACATCATTTCATGGTACCTAATGCTCCTTATTTTAGTGATAAAATCAAGTTGTTTTGCTTATCGAAAAAGGCTGTTCAGGTAGATGCTGAACCGGAGACTTCTCCTAAAATGTGTAGTCACCACCCAATTGAAGTTTATTATCATATTGCATTACAAAAAATAATATGTTTGTGTTTTGGCGTAGGATAAAGCAAGATGGCTAACAGGTGTTTTTTGTTGGCTTTCAATTTGCGCAGGCATGCCTAGATTTCTACCATAGCACATGGGTTTGTAAAGCAGGATGTGGCCTTTGCAGAGGAGCAGAAACTGGCACCGGGGAGAGATTTTGTTGGAACACAGATGCTTTGTGTACAGAGATTATTGAAATTAGATAAAGACAGTTTTTGGGGGAACCCCTTGCTGTTCAGAAAGTAGCATGACCATTTCCTCGTCCTTTCAGCTTGATCCGCAGCCCAGCGGTGCATTCATCTACCAGATAAATCACTAGGACACTGTCGTAGCTAGATATAGTCAAGTATACAGCTCTCGGCACTGGTGAGTGCAGGGCAGGTCCTAATGACAACGTGGATTCCAGCCTAAAGCCACACAGAGCCCGTCTTTGATCTGTTCCTAAATCCTACTGGCATCCTATTGTATACAAACCACAAAATCAGAATAAAGCTAGCCCATGATCCTGTGCTTCTCTCAAATGCACCACATTAAAAGCTGAAATTGTAAAGCCAGATTAAAAGTAGCTGTTTGTTTATCAATAAGCTACATATTTACATAGATGAGTGTCCTGGAATGTGTTCAATGGGCTCCCTGCGTGACCTGACGTTACTTACAGGCTCCTTATTGTGCTTTCGTAAAAAAATAACACAGATGCCAAAAGAGTAACATCCCGTGACATAGAAGCCATCATGGGGTCTGTTCCTACAGCAAACTAGGTAAACAAACGAGTATAGTACAAGCTTCTCCGGCCCAGCAGCTGTGATAGCCGTTAAAACGCCAGGAATGTGCTGGAACTCTGGATGAGTATTTGTAATATATAAATATCGCTGGTGGTGCCAGTGAGCAGTGAGTAGTGGATCCAAGGATATTACTGCCAGAGGAGGGCATGCCAAAATATATTACATTGAATCTGACATCTACTCATAAACCTACATTAAAACATCAAGGGTCTCCATTAGAGTGGGACGCCATGTACTATCGTCGCGATGCTCGCGATTTAAATACAGTCAGAGGGGTCCATATACAATAAGCCAGTCAGATGCGGCTGCTTTATGGCTGATAGTCATTATCACCACTGAGGATATTTGCACCAGTCCTCCAGAAGCCGCAAGAGATTGGTCTCCAGATACAGAGACAAGCGCAGGATTTGTAGAGGGGGATTTCCACACCACACCGCCAGTGGGCGTGACCAGCATGCATGGGGGCGTGGCTATATTTTAGACAGTGCTTGGCTGCTCTCCAACTCTTCCTATCCCCATAATATACATGGGCAATGCTGCGTGCACTACTGTTAGGTGCACGCAGCTCTCCCTTTTCAAGCAGAGACGTGTGAAGCGGGGACAGGGTCCAGCCACCTCAATTATACAGTTCCCTAGGCTTGGAGGGGGGTTTCCAGGCACTAGAAAAAAAACCTCGGTTGGCCTATGGGACAGGCGTATCTGTGTATGCGTCTACGTCTAATTGAATCACATTCTTGTGAATATGCCCTTACTGTACTTAGCCTACTGTTGCCAAATCTTTCCATTGCCCATCTCCAGGTGTAAGGACACACAGGTCAACAATAAGAAAAAACTATATATGGACGTATTTTGGATCACATGCATAGTGCGGGGTAAAAAATTGTGTACACGTAAGGACATGATTCATTAGCGGAGATAAATGCTGATAAGTGCTGCATTTTGCGTTAAATTACTGCACATGTCCAGACGCTAATTATACACCAGAGAACGCAAGTGTATGCAACTCATCTTTGAGTGCAAAGAACACTTACTAAAGGTTATGATTTCATGGTCAGAAAGGGGAGGGGATGTGACGTAGGCACGTAGTCATTGTACATTGAGGGCGTGCTAAGCTGGAGCGCACGCAGCAGCGTCTGATTCAAGCTTTGTGCATCTCTAAGGGAGGGACGTGTTTTTTTAGTCGTATCAATTGCACCAGATACAGGTCAGGTGTAAGTGCCAAGTGATAATGATGACGGTCAAGTGTACATGCTAAAACATGTGTTTGCAATTAAGAGCAACTGTAAAAATACATATTGTGTAGAGGAGACATTAATAACATCCTGATAAATGTATTTCATTGGGGAAGGGGGGGGGGAATGAGAAAAAAAATAAAACTTTTTTTAATGTTTTTTCCATTCAGTATATTATTAACAGGTGACATTAATTGAATACTTTTTTTGTTTGTGTGTTCTGCTGGGACTTTATATTCCACATATATATTGTACGATTGTGCCTGTCTCAGTATGGTAAGTGCCATGTTTTAAACTGCCCAACATCGCAGGCGGTTTTGTGCTCCAAACCGCCGCTTTTACTATAGGGCGGTTTGAGGCTGCTGTGCAAAATTTCTGGCGATGTCTGGTGGATTGAAAACAGCTATCAAAAACACCATAAAGAACAACACTTTTTATTATACCTGCTTCTGATTAGCTTGAAAGCTCAAACATGCTGTACGAGCTATATTGCCATATAGAATATAAGAGGAAGCACCGTTGACATATAAATTATGGGGGCAATCATTATTTATTGATAGAGGGGCAAAATGAATTAATAATTAAGTTATGGGAGAAAATTTTATTTTTCATTATACTAAGGGGCCAAAATTATTATATTATTTAGCATCTTAAGCTCTGAATACAGAGGTATTAAGTAATAGATGACCATGACGAGACACGTGATAGAATTTAGAATTGTTATTAATTTTGTTCTCAGTGGGCAAAGGAGGAGAGCGTACCCAATTCAAACAGACGACCCAAAGATTGAATCCCTCAATGATAGGTTTAAGCCTGGAATCTGCTTGGCTACTGCCTTTATTGATAAATTCATTCATTCTATCCTCAATGATGTTTCCTATGGTCTTAGTCAGTCCACGTAAATCCCACGCTGGGCAGCTTCAAGTCTCATTCTGATTTTGAAGACAAACGCTTCCCATATGTGTAAGCCTCGCCTCTAAAACCAGCATTGAGGACCTCCCGGGGGTTAAATAGAACTGTGGGCACAGCCATCGTGGTGACAGAAGTGTTTACCAGAATGCTTAAGGAAGAAATGTCAACACTCTTGGCTCTGTTTCACAAATGCTTTTTCTAGAGTAATGCCACACTTGGCACGGATGAGGCAGGAGGTGAATCAGTTCGGTATGCTTTATTTTTTGTGAAAGATCAGTTGCGTCACAACCTGACTCCACATAACAGTGGGGAATCTCCCTTTGATAATATGTTTCAAGGTGTTGGACACTGTGCTTAGACATCTGAGTTTCTACAACTGGCCATACTAAGATGAAGTGACTTGTGAGCTCTCATTCCTGGACCTCAATTTAGAAGGCAGAAGATACCCAACTTTAACTTAGGCAGGAGTCCAACTACTTCTCTTCCCTCACATAACAGGCCATGTGTATGCTTTACTTGGCAGGAGGTCCCAATAGTCTTCATTCCTTCTTCCTTAGAGCAAAGTCATGGATGCACTTCATTTTGGTAGAAGATCCAGACAACTCTTCTGAATTATAATGTTCCCTCCCAACTGAGCAATTTAGAGATTGAGGAGTGCTTTAGAGATGCTCAAACTAGTACACATAGTTGCCTACTCTTCCGGAATGTCCAGGAGACTCCCGAAGTTTTGGGAGTTCTTCCGGACTCCCGAGAAACCAGGCAAACATTCCAGATCCAGCCATCTCTGCTGTTGAAGAGGGTGGGGTCGGGGCTAAATGCGGCATCGTGACACCGCACTTGGCCACGCCCCCTCGATGGACCCCCTCCCGGACAACTGCCTTCAAAAGTAGGCAAGTATGCTAGTACAACCAGCCCTGTGTGATGTACTCAAACTTGTAATCAAGCCAAACCTGAAAATATCGAAATACATTTTTGCTTCAATCACCATGATGTGTATATTTTATAACTGCTAAGCTGTTATCTCTTAGTCGATGTTCGAGTTAGATAGAAAGTTCACTTTCGCAGCTCGCAGTTAAAGGATATCAATGTAAACCAGAGAATATATGGGTTTAACCATGTTTGAGTGCGTTTGGATATTTTCAAGCTTGACTGAGTTCGAATTTCTACATTTCATAGTGTGCTTTATTGAGATACTGCAACAGACTCAGACTTAATGTTGCATGAGTGATTACACTGGAGGGACTGCAGGTGGAGCTGTTACTAAATGTGTTATTGTGTCACTCTGTATGATAGCAATGTACTCGGTGGTACAAAGGATATTCTAGTTTCTTCTTCTGTTAATGTTACATGGAAGATGTGATCTGTCTGTTTGCTGATTTAACTGCACCGTTTAATATAAAAAAAGTACTTCCCAGTGTATGCATATGGACAGTGTATGAAAGAAGCACAATCTGCAACATTTTTAACATTTTAAAATGTGAACAATGAACATAATTGCGTAGCTGAAGTTCAAATTCGCTGTCAACATGGAAAATTTTTAAAAATACTTTTATATGTAGTCATCTCAAATCTGTATGACTTGCCCGAATTTACCTCAAATTATTGTCTAAAGCAGAGGTGTCCCAGTTCAGTCCTGAAGGGCTACCAACAGTTCATGTTTTCAGGATTTCTTTAACCATGCACAGGTGGGCTAATCTATTTGGCTGGGTCAGTAATTATCCCACCTGCTTCTACAGACAGAAATCCTGAAAACATGAACTGTTGGTAGCTGTTGAGGACGGAACTTGGACAACTCTGGTCTAAAGTTTGAGAATTTATCAGTAACTTTGAAACTTTAGAACCAGTTGGAGACACATTGAAACAATTTTAACATCTGTACTCTGCAATGGATTTGAACTAACAAGTTACATCTTTAAAACTATCATTTCCACTTAGCTTAGAGGCTGTTTCCTAATTCATTATAATAAGGTGACTTTTGTATTGATACCTTCTTGAGAACATCTTACCAGTTAGAAACAGCTGCAAAATTTAGTTTCCTTAGACATTTTACTCTCTCACACAACTCATTGCCAAAAGCCACTGACACCAATGAAAAGATAAGTTCCAATTGCCTATGGAGTTCGTTAGTATTAATTATAGGTGCCATGTGACCCTGATATGTAAATGTTCAAAAAAGGGAGATTTGCAGGGTTAACAAAGTTATAGTTGTTCTTTTTCCTCCAAATTTCATTAAAGTAGGCAACAATTGTACTCCTGGCTTTATTTCTAACAAAATACCTTTACATGGTACACATCGCTGAATGCAAGTCCCGTCGTGTCCCATTCTTCTTGGCAGACATTTAAGTTGTGAATGAAGTAGATTAAATTATCACAACTAGGAGTAGAATGTGATGTTTATAGTGTAGGGTATCTGCTTCTTACATGATGAAAACACATTTTTGATGCCTTGCCCAAATGGGCAGAATTAAGTTTATTGGCACCAACTTGTAAGCTAGGACTGCATCACAAATCACTGCGTTGTTGGCAGATAACATACAAGACGTTTATAATTTTATTACTTTTATATAACATGACCAAATTGATGTAAGAGAACATAAAAACTAAAACAAACCCTTAACTTGCTTTTATTTTTAATGTTCCTTGGATATGTCCCATGTTCAAAAGGACAACATTAAAATATTTCTCAAAGGGCAGAAGTAAAATAAAGCATCACAAATATTATTCTGGATCGTAAGTAAACAAAATGACATATGTTTCCTTTAAGTTATTTCCCCTCTTACTTCGCCCCTCAACGAGAATGAAAAAATGTTTATACAACTCTTGTTTTTAAGGTGAGCTGGAGTAGAGTCAGAGCACCTATTATATTCAGTCAAACTTTGTTACACATATGCAGGAGATGAAGTGGGTGTGGCTACAACAACCTGCAGCCAATCAGAGCATTAGAATTTTAACAAATAGCCCAGGGTAGTGATGATCAAAAAATTGCAAGAAGAATGTAATAACCCTAAAAACACAAATACATAACAATGTACTAGATTGTAAAAGTGTTGATGTGTAAAGATTGTGTCAAATATTTTACAGTATATAAATTTATTTTAGCACTATTAGAAGACATTATATTCGGTCAATGATCTAAGAGGCAAACTCAGACTACTAATGGAACATGTGGTGAGAAATGTTCTATGGAAACAGCAAAGACTGGTAGGAGAATGTGAGCTCCCAGCTTTCTTTATAAATAACATAATATTTATATTTATTATATTTTATTATATTATATTTATATAATATTTATGGTAGTTTCTGGAACTGACAATGTACAAGGATTTTTGAAGAGCAAAATGTAGTAAGTTAACATCAAATTAACTTAATAAAGTATTTTCAATGAACAAGCTGAACTGGGCAGAACAGACTCAGCCTAAATACTTACGATAAATACATTACTTTAGAACTGATATTAACTTCACTGGTAGAGGAGATTTTGGTTTATTTTTTTAATTGACAGCAAAACATAACAAACTGGCAAGAGAGCGTTCCAGGTAATCCCCGCTGCTTAGTATGTACTCTTAACTAGCAGCAACATGTTTCCCGGAAACGGACGGGATACAAAAGAACCTTTTTTAAATATTGCGCAAATACTACAGTACATTTAGTTCTTCACAGATTGCTAAAAGGTTCTGTTCTTCAGTGGCTGTGCTTATTATACACAAAATATTTAGGCTGTGTGGATTAAAAAGACCTTTACAATCTCTTGACAAGAAGGTCTGATGCTATGCTTGCTGAGCTGATAACAAAACAAGGATGTAAATCAGGGGTGTAAGAGAGCATCACGGGGTACAATAGAAAAATTTGGATAGGGGCTTGGCCAGGGGCTACGGAACATGGTCCGGAAAGTGTGGCAGGGTAGTGCCACGTTTACAGGGGCACCTCTCCAGCCTGCTTGCATCTAATACTTTTTAACTTCAGCGATGTTCTCCATTGTTCTGAAACCCCACTCTAAATAGAAGCACAGGGGTATAGGGGATCAGCGCTCGTGCTGGGAAGCCACAATGAGACTTCATGGGGCAAGTGCAATCTCAGTCTCCCCTGATCTGCTCTTCATCCGGAGCATTTTTTTACTTCTAGTTAATGTTAAAGATTCAATCCGCTATACAGTAAGGTGTATTTCTTCAGCCTAAATCAAGTGACTATTGTATGATTCAAGCTGCTATCAATGATTTAGTTTAGTCACATGACATATGATGTAGTGAGCAGAGACGTTTTGGTATGTTCGTAGCATAAAACCAGGTCCCTCTTCTCCTTCCTCTGCCATCACATGACCAAAACGAAGTTGTTATGAGCCGCTGTGCTAGCTGCGACGACCCGAATCTTAACTGAGCCGCTGCTCTGCTGCAGCAGCTTATACTTCCATCTCGGCTGTTGCTTAGGCAGCCGGGACACCACTCCTCCCCCCCCCCCTTCCCAGGCAACAGCTTCTGCATTCTCCCGCCTCAGCCATCTGACAGGCAGTAGTGGCACGTGATTGAGAGTGCAGTCACATGACAGCAGTCTCCTGCAAGCTTCTGGGCGTGTGCCCTCTTCCCGCTTCTGATTGGTCTTCCATTGTTTAAAAGGCAGGAAGGTCTTAGCCTCTCTGCCAGTTATAGCTCTTTTGTCCTGCAATTGCTGTGCGTGCTCTGAGTCTGATATCCTGCTTTTTTATTCCTTGTTGACCTTTTGACTTTGTTTCCTGCACCACTCTCATTTGCTACCTGCCTTTGAACCTTTGGCTTTGTACCTGAACTATTCTTGCTTGCTGCTTGCTCCCGACCTTTTGGACTTGCAACTTTAAGAATGCCTTTGTCTATACTGAAATCCTGTTTTACATATCTCTGGATACAATATACAATTCTTATTATTATTATTATTATTATTAATTTTTATTTATAAGGCGCCACAAGGCGTCCGCAGCGCCGTACAGAGACAAACAAATTACAATACAATGGGAGATAGCACAGTACAGTAAACAGTAAGCACAGCAACTCAGTAAGCTCAATGCACAGATAGAGAGGGCGGGGAAGGGGGAGGGAGGATCCGCAAACGACGGGGCTCAAGAAGGAGGGCGCGGAAGACAGGGAGACCCCCATGGGGGAGGAGGGAGCGAGAGTGGACGTGGGGTGGGGGACTCTCGAGGAGGAGGGCTAAGTAGCTGGAGAGCAGAGTTAGAAGTGGTGGAAACAGGAGGAGAGATGGCCCTGCTCAGAGGAGCGTACAATCTAAGGGAATCCAGAGAGCCTGTTTGTGTTATAACACAAGACAACAACAAAAAACACACTGCTTGATATAATAAGACATTGCTAACAAGCAAACAAACATAGAAAGCTATAAAAAAAAAAAAAGCAAAGTATTTAGTAAACGTTTAAATGTGTTTCTTCTGCAAGCCAGTAAATTAGTCACCTGTCACTGGGAATTCCCTAATTTTACTTGATAAAATAACAATCATTTGGCGATAAATTCCTTTAAAGCAGCGCAGTGTTTGTCTTAAGCACGGGTTGTTACACGTCATCTTCAATACTGCTCCAATTGCAACACACACCCAGATTTCAAACAAGGTTTAGGAATTAGAGGCATGATACAATCACGGCAGAGATTTGGAATCCTGTTGGGTAATAACTTGTTTCAATACGAAGGAATCTCCCATCTCACAAAGAAAAACATCTGTGTATTACTTGCAAGGGAAAGTTGACATTTACGACAAACTCTATCAATTGTTCAGTTCCTTAACGCATGTGATGCATGCGAATGCTATGACAAGTGTAATCTCTATAGCAATGGGTATAGTCCCTCCGCTTTACTATGAATGCAAAGAGTAGCAGAAGCGAGATGGAGAAATGTTTTCTGTTACATTTGTACGATTACTGGTGACAGCCGAAGAATAGAAGCTGACACATAACACAAAGCAAGCAAGGAATCTTGTCTCATTTTTCTTGTCCCAGAAAAATGGCATATTTGCTATATAAATCAAGATATATTTCATGATTCAGCATAAGTTACTTGTATACTTAAATGTCAACATACAGAAGAGCCTGCTAGTGATACTAAATATCCCCCGCATTTTAAGAAACTTTGCACGAGATCTGGCCCCTTCAAAACTTCCAGGCAGGATAATATGAATAACATATATGAATATTTTAATTTCTCATATGTGTTATTATTCCAACAATTATATTGCATCTGTGTGTGTATTGTGCAATGAATAGAGTAGATTATGTGTATTTTTTAAAAATTATCTTTTTATACATCCCTAAAACTTGAATTATGTTAGCAAATATCTGTACGTTAATAAGTAAGTTACAATTGTACTAAGTTTTAAATGAGAAGTGTTAGGAGCTTTAGAAGCTTTATTTTTGTGTAAATAAATATGAAATTACACAGATTATTTTTTGTTTTATATAACTTTTCATACATATTCTAATCATCACTGTTATTAATAATAATATTATTTTTTTTCTTATTATTGCTATTATTAATATTATTATTATCCTTTACTTAGAAAACAACAATATGCAGTAACAACAATGTGCAATACAATGAGGGGATTATGATGTAAATAACTTAAGTACAATGACATAAAACAGAAGGTGAAAGCGACAATTGTATCTGATAGTGGGGAAAGTGTGTGTGGCTGCTGTAAGGCATAAGCATTCTAATCCACCAATAGTAAAGCAGATACCAATCCACCAATAGTAAAGCAGATACCAATCCACCAATAGTAAAGCAGATACCAATCCACCAATAGTAAAGCAGATACCGGCTCCTCCAGATACCTCCTGGCTGGATGTGGTCACTTTCATCTTTTTAGTCACGACAAGTCCTTCCAATAGTATATAAAATAATCTAAGAACATGATTTGTATGGCATGCATAACAAGTGTCTGCGTCATTACATCATCACGCAGACGCAGGCGTCAGTTTCTGTATGGAACAGATAGATTTTTTGTATAGTATTATATAGTATTACGGACGGCACGGTGGCGTAGTGGTTAGCACTTCTGCCTTACAGCACTGGGGTCATGAGTTTAATTCCCGACCATGGCCTTATCTGTAATGAGTTTGTATGTTCTCCCCGTGTTTGTGTGGGTTTCCTACGGCTGCTAACGAAACTGACCCTAGTCTGTGTGTGTGTTAGGGAATTTAGACTGTAAGCTCCAACATGGTAGGGACTGATGTGAATGAGTTCTCTGTACAGCGCTGCGGAATTAGTGGCGCTATATAAATAAATGGAGATGATGATGTCTGTCTAGGTGCAGTATTATTGATAATGTTGGGTGTGATAACCTTATGACACCCAAAGTTCCATTTGCCACGCCCAATGGATACACTCTGTGTGATGACATTATGATGCATTTAATCATTATACACACCGTCCAATCACATTCTTGTATTATTCTGCACAGGAAATACTGTTTTATGTTCTGTAAGTGGCAACAATGAGGAACAGATACTTCAGTAATAAAGAGCTGTACCTTCTGGGGAAGTACCGAAATATTGAGCCTGGAGATGAGAATTTAGGCAACACAGTAAAATGAAAGGCCTACAGTATAACCTATCTGAACTTACACCGCGCCATAAGACCACTCCATAGGAGATGGAGAAACATGTGAGGTAGCTGCCACATTCAATTTGCGAGACTAGATGCAACATTGCAAGAGGCGAAATTAAACCACAATTCATGAGTAATTGTGATGAATACTGATCCCTCACTATTTATTAACATTTTACCTGATAGCACATTGTGATTTGTTATGATGAAATAGTGTTCCAAAAAACTATTAAAAACATATATATAACTGTGTCAGATACATACGTAAATGCATACATTTCAAATATATATTCGTTATGAATATATCCTTCACTAGTCTATGCATGTACATATATATTCATACATAATCAAATGATTTTGGATGCATGAAAATATAAATGTAAAACAAATGGAGACATTATTTCATACTTACCTACTTTCTTCAGCTCCCTTCCGGGAGCCAGCCAGTGGAGGGGGGCGTGAAGGGGCGGGGTGGCCGAAATCGCGTCATTTCGGCCCCGCCCCCTGTGACGTCATGACGCAAATTGCGTCATTTGACAGCGGGGGCGGGGCCAAACGCCGCGATTCACCGGGAATCGCGGCGTTTGGGATCTAATTCTGCCCACTTCACTAGGAAGTGGGGCACTTCCTAGTGAAGTGGGCAGAATTCGGGAGATTGCCACACTCGCCCGGGAGTCCGGGAGACTCTCACAAAATGCGGGAGTCTCCCGGACATTCCGGGAGAGTTGGCAAGTATGCATTATTTTTAATGCTTTAGTGCACAATACAAATAGAGAAACTAAAATGTTCGTATATTATGTTAAATAGAACAGTTGGAAGTAAAGGTGGAGCAGCAGGAAGGATTGGTCCAAAGCAGGAGGAGGCGGGTCAGGAGGGGGATAAGGGAGCTCAGTTTCAGGAATCGGATTAGGCAGCCCAGGATCAGGGGATTAGAGGAGCTCCAGGTTGGAGAAAGGTGTAAATATTCTACCTGTACATAGGCGAACCGAGGGGGGGGGGGGGGTTCACACGGCTCTGCTTGAAAAGGGAGAGCTCCGTGCACCTAACAGTAGTGCATGTAGCATTGTCCATGTATATTATGAGGATAGGAAGAGTTGGAGAGCAGCCACGCCCCCATGCATGCTGGTCACGCCCACTGGTGGCATGGTGTGAAAACCCCTCTCTACAAATCCTGCATTTGCCCCTGCTGTAATACGTAATGTAAATCTCATGTGTTGCATGCATGACACTGTGTGCATTTCCTTACAAATGCTGCTCAATCTTTATGTGTAACTTAAAATATTACCATGTTTTCTCTGCCAGGAGTGCAGAATGATTTGTCCTCAGTAGCCAGAAAACTCTAGACTTGTTATATTTAGAAAAAAAAAAAGAAATACAGTATATCTGTACCTGACATATATTGTTACACTAAATACTTCTCATTTATAGTTCCTGAAGATGCCAATGGCATCAGTCAAGGTAAGCCGGGAGTCAAGAGAAACCAGACAAATGATAAGAATGTCTCTCTTGGCTTTGAGGAAGGTTTTGACCATGAGATGTATTGTTTGTTTTAATTTGATTATTATATGTTGTTTGTGCTATTTATTGCTATACAATATTACTGTTTTCTACAAAATGTGATTGTGTTATTTTTAATATATTACATACAATTTTCATAATGAGCTGACACACATTGTACTGTGTTAAATTATCACATAACAAAAGCACAGTTGCAAAAAAAGCCCAGTGTGGGCCTGATTGAGATCGGAACGTAAGGTTTAAAAAAAGAGCACGGAACATGAGCAGAGTTCCGACTGTATTCATATCCAAGCAGTTCTCAAGATGCATAGATTGTAAGCTTGCGAGCGGGACCCTATTTCCTCTATTTGTCTGTATTACTGAGTATGTGCCTATGTGTTTGTAGTAGCATAGTAGCTGTCACCGTTGTCTCTCCTGCTCAGGGCCGCAGGGGGTGTTACATACAGAATTTGAAGCCATATGTGCAAAATAGAAAACTAATTTGCATCCCTTGCATTGCAACATGGTTTTATCCAGAAAACTTAAGTAAGAAAACTTACTCAATTTCTTGCTTAAGTTCCTTAATGAATCAGGCCAATTGAGGTTAATAATAATGTAGGGGAAAAAGAAGCAAAAATATGTGATTTTAGCAAAAAAAAAATAGGGATTTTAGAAAAAAACTGGGAACCAAAACACGCAAGGGCGGTTTTGCCAAAACCAAAACCAAAACACAAAGTTAATCCAGATCCAAAACCAAAACCAGAACATGGGGGTCAGTGAACATCTCTAGTAGGTTTATGAGATGTGACCTATTCAGTTTTTTACACTGTAATTTGTATATGGGGATTTTAAAACTAGTTTACAATTAAGATGTCAATTTTTACACTGGATATAAATTAATATTCTTTAACTAGCTACCAGATTGTGCTTTCATTATATATCTGCCTTCTACTCCATCAAGGATTTAAATAATATAATTTCATATTTTTTGTCCCCTTTATACTGATGTGTATGAGCAGATTCTCAGTTATGTTCATATCTTAGTAAAGGGTTGAAGGTAGGAACTAGCGAGCTGTGGGCCCCGTTGCAGGGAAGCAGGTAGGACGGAACCGTAGCTCTTGCTAGTTTCCCGTGCAGCTTGCCCCATTATCTCCTTCGCCCTGGTGTTGTTAGCTAAACTAGGACTGGTAGTGAGGTACAACCTGAAGTCAAAGGAACAAAGCCAAAGTCAAGGGATTGGAGAAGGTACATTAGTGGGGGCGAGGTCGATGGATTGGAGAAGTAAGAATTATGATGTACTGACAAACAAAACAAGTCTTATTCAAAGAACAAGCAGAAAAATCTGAAGCAAAATATTGCTCCTGCAAAGTTTTGGTAAAGTTGAGGGACTTTATAAAGGCTACTAACAGGTGAGATACATTTTTCTGATTGACTTGACCTCTTCACTGAAGGACTGATTTCAGAATAAGTAAAGCTGTGCAGTAGTCCAGGTGAGGTGACTAGCTAGACTGCTGTTCTTAGGAGAGTGCTAACTACAGGAATTAAGAGACGGTGTTTGTAACTGTCATTGTGAACTGTTTTCTGACAGCTGTCACCTGGAGCTAGTGCAGTGAATCCTCACAGTAATTGTTTTCTGACAGCTCTCATCTGGAGCTAGTATTGTGAATCCTCACAGTTCTTAAACCATTTATGTAACACATTTGTTTTAGAGTGACTGCACTAGGGAGCGCTTCTCTGCTGTCTTTTATGCAGCTTTTTAAGAGTGCTTAAAAAGGTGCCTGAAACTGCAGATGAAACATTTCAATGGAGAAGAGTGTGCAGGACTTCTTACAATACATGACAAAATGACTTACAGAAAAGCCCCTGTTCTCATGCTTTCCTACATATATCTTACCATTACCTTAGTCACACACTTTGGAATACTACACTATATGTCCGCCTCTTCACTGTCTCTGGTTCCCATGTTAGGGTTATTGTCAATAAAAATACACATTTATTTATTAAACTGCCCACAGCAACAGAAACATAAAAACCGACAGGGATATTTTATTTCCATGAGAAACTGAAGCCAAAGGCCAAACTGTAATTATAAGGTCACTTTCCCTTAAGAAAATTAGAACATTAACATTAGCCCATATTAACTGTGGAGCTACAGGTGGCTTCATAAACAGCAGGACTATAGGTCAGGTTCTAATATTTGAAGGTGTTAACTTATGACCATGAGCTAGTAAACCAACCACAGCTGGTCATTTTTATGTATTAGTGTCAAACTTGTGAATATTCAAGTGTTTGATCGTGCCTTAACAAGTAACAATAACACACCATTAGTATGTTTACTGGAAATCTTTTTTTAATGTTAGTTGGTTCGCTTTTTTTTTTTACATTCTCTGAAATATGGGCAGCAATTTACTGAGGTGCATTCCAACCGTATTATATAGATCAATCATTTTTGTTACTCATAATGTATACGTCTTATGAGAGTAATCTCTACGGTGCGATGCAGGGCAGTGCAAAACATTCCATACATGTAAGGGCTTAGCTACAGTTTAATTGTGTATTAAACCCTGTAATTAATAGACAAACAGGAGACTGGATGCCTTGGAAGCACAGGCATTCTAGGTTACGTAACAGTGTAGTTAACTAGTTAACTATAAGTAGACTATATAAAGGGAAATGAACACTTGTCACAATGATAAAATAAAAGAAAAATGACTGCTTCACATCACCCACCCTCAACAGCCATAAAAATGCAAATAGAACCATACCCAAGAACCAAACAATAAGTAAGAACGATAATGGAGGCCATTTTGTTGAAGCCGAAATTCACTAAAACATAGACAAATTCCATTAAAAAAAAAGAGTCTTAGGGGTATATTTACTAAACTGCGGGTTTGAAAAAGTAGAGATGTTGCCCATAGCAACCAATAAGATTCTAGCTGTCATTTATTTAGTACATCCTACAAAATGACAGCCAGAATCTGATTGGTTGCTATAGACAACATCTCCACTTTTTCAAACCCACAGTTTAGTAAATATACCCCTTAGACTGCAAACAAAGGATTGTAGTTTTCTAATATATGTACTAACTGTGAGTTTTCTTGATGCTTTTCTTTTTCCTCCTCCTGAACCACAGAACTGTTGAGATTCGAGTGTGGGGGTTTCTGGGCAATGGGGAACCCTCTTTAGGTGTGCGCCTGAATTGTAAAGCCAGTTTTGAAGTCAATATATGGAAAGTTAAGTAAAAATGATCTAATGTGGAAAATAAAAACAACGACACTTTTGTATAATTTGTAAGATATATTACACTTGGTCATATGACAGTTACACTGAAATTAGAACTCAGTGAAAAACTTAACTTTTAATTGTTGGTGGAGCTAAAATACGATCTCTTTGCTTTTTACAAGTGTAGCATTCTCCGGTCCAGTATGTCTCTCAATGTCTGGTGATGTTCTTTATGCTGTTACCTCTTGCCTCTATCAGAAAGATAACAGCGTTGTCAATGCCCCTCCCCTATGAACTTCAATACGGTGCTGTCTGTTTGACACAAACCAGTCCAGGGGCAGCGCAGAGGAGAGCAAGGCTGGACTGTTAGATGCACTGAGGGATCTCCCGAGTAGGAAGAACGCCATACCACCAGTGTAGCATACTAATTTCATCATAACAGTATATTTTACTTTTATTTAAGTAAAAACAAAATGTTTTGCCTGGAAGATATACATTGAGAGCTACCTCTCGTCTTCAGGTGTGTCCTGGTCATATAAAGGCAAATGACGCATTACAATTACTCACATGTTTAGAATATGACAGATGGTTTAAAAACATCTTAGGCTGGAGGCAGATTTAGCAGACTATGGTATATTGTTCCAGATGATGTTGCCAGGACGGGGAAACGTGACCTGATTGTTTATTGAGTTTGGGAACCATTCAAAGGCGCCTGTAAGTGGCTCTAAGGCGACAAGTGCTATGTGCTGCATAGGTGAGGGTCTGGATAGATAATTGAGCAATTTGTTTGAAATATGGTTCAAAGGTTTGACAGGCAATGTGAACACATCACCTGGACTCTATGGACTTTCAACCAAGGGCTGATAGCATGTTGCAATGGTGGGCACTGTAGTTCCATTGCATATGGCAGATTGTATTGTAGAGTCTATTAATCCAAGGTGAGCTTGAGGTGGAGATCCACAAACCGCATCCCTATAGAATGCACAGAACACATTTATGAGTTCTATTTTAACCGTAGCATTGATATAGATTCTTGGAAGTCAAAAATAAAATCTAGATATCTTCAAGTACAATATTATGCAAATTTTATAGTTTGGTGATGGTTGGTTATTACATTGTTGCTTTATTCCCTATATGTATTTTCTTGCAATATTATAAGTGTTTGATGAACACTCTGGTCTGGCTGTCTCCTAACTAATTTGCTGTTGTTCATATTAAAGGGTCACATGATAAAGTATCATTTCCTGTTGTTCAGTATACCTTTGTATACTTGTGTACCGCGGAAATAGTGCACACAATAGAAATCAGCATTAGGAATGCCAAGTTTGATGTCATCATTAGTGCTAAGTCACAACTGCTGGAAAGAAAAATGATCTGAGCAATATCCTGTAAAGAAATGAGGGCCATGATGTTCTTTTAGACTTTAAAGGGAATGTTTTTTCATGCCCTGAGCAAGAGAGGCAACGTCTGTCAAGATGATCTATGCAAAACTAATATATTGCATCCATCATACACTATGCTGTGGAAATGGGATTTTCCAGATACAAGCACACAGCACCTTATTGTTCATCTAACTTATGTTTCTTATAATAACAGTTATAAACTAGTATGAATTGAATTCTGGGGGTAGATTTGCTGAAACTTCTCAAAAGGGAAAGTGGAGGTGTTGCCAATAACAACCAATCAGATTCTAGCTATCATTTTCTAGCATGTATTAGATAAATGAGAGCTAGAATCAGATTGGTTGCTATGGGCAACACCTCCACTTTTCCTATTTAGAAGTTTTAGAAAATCTACACCTGGGGCTTCTGGAGTCGTTATGAAAATTAGATTGTTACAAACTAAAATTGATAGGAAAATTCTACTGTGCAAAGTAGCAATGAACCACAATTCCTCGATGCAACCCATCATAGTAGCCCTCATTAGCAAAGGATTTTAACTGTTTCATTCACAAACCATACATCTTAGAGGGAGCAGTGGGTGCAAATAGCCTTATTAAAGCTAATTTACTAATGGCAATAAGTGTAGCGCATTATTAAACTATTGATCTGCATATTTCAAGGTGAATGACCACTTCACCGGCTTTGAAGCTAATCATGAGAGTGAGAGAAAATCAGGGGTTAAATTATTAAGCTGCGATTCTAGCAAATCGACAATATCCGGTGACTTTGCCGGCATAATTTAAAACGGCAATGTGTTTAAAGGCAAGTTTTTAAAACTTGCCTTTAAACACATTGCCATTTTAAATTATGCGGCAAAGTCCATGCATATTGGTGATTTGCTAGAATCGCAACTTAATACATTTATTCCCAGGGCTGTCTTTACCTCCATTTTTAATGTTTTTACATATGTCAAAGATTGCCTAACAATGTACTTGTTACATATGTATAAATGGACAACTGAACTGCTTTTAGAATCCATAAGACTCTTAATGGTATATTTATCATCATCATCATCTATTTATATAACGCCACTAATTCCGCAGCGCTGTACAGAGAACTCATTCACATCAGTCCCTGCCCCCTAACATACACACACAGACAGACCAAGAGAGACTAGGGGCAAATAAATAGCAGCCAATTAACCTACCAGTATGTTTTTGTAGTGTGGGAGGAAACTGGGGCACTCGGAGGAAACCCATGCAAACACAGGGAGAACATACAAACTCCACACAGATAAGGCCATGGTCGGGAATCGAACTCATGATCCCAGTGCTGTGAGGCAGAAGTGCTAACCACTAAGCCACTGTGTTGCCCAATGTATTTATGTAAATTACTATAATTTGGAAGATTTGTCAGTGTAGGCATATTTGCATAGATTGCAATGTTTGCATTTAAAAAGATCCACGGTTCCTGTTATTTTCTATATTGCTTTTTAAACAGCTACGGGTCAATAAATTATTTAGAGTTTTAGTTTTCAAAAAAAATCAGCTGAGGTCTATCTGGAGTGACTGTACCAATGACAGGGTCTCCACAAGGGACATTCCATTGTTGGTTAATAAAATGTTTTATTTGATTCTCTTGGCATTTAAACTCAAGAATGAAAAAAAAAAATCTGTTTTTCTTTGTGTTTTGTACTCTAATAAAGTCACTCAAGGCTGTCTCTGTTCTCTATTTATGGCATTCAGGATTAGAGGTTCAAGGTATTTTCTATCTCTAAACCTCTAACCTATCATCATCATCATCATCAGCTATTTATATAACCTATCTCTATATCTCTTACCATTCAGTGAAACTTTGTGTTTAAAGTCCTTATTTCTTTTAATACTGGTAAATTGATAGAAAGAGATATTATTTTTTTCATATATTATTTGAGCAATGAAGATAGTTATTAGTATCAACTGATTTGATAATTATGTTAAATACATGTATAATTTGCATGAGTCTTAGTTATATCATGTTCCTCACTTTAAAATTTCTCACAAGCTCTATTGAAGTGTACAAAGATTATACGTCACATTTAAAACAGAGGTCACATCTTTCAGTTAAGAAGGTAATGTCATGATGTCTTTTTCGAGAAAATGCTGACAGATGTGTTAGAGGACAGCAAATCAATGTACCAGGTGGAAGATCGGGGGTGGTCTGCACTGGGATAAGACATTAGAACCAAGATAATCGTGATGTTTATCTGTAGAAACCCCTTTTCCCATAGAAGGTATACATGCTCACCAGTACTCAGCTGTCCCCAGGACTTAAGCATATAGTATTAGTATCTTGTGTTAAGTCATGGCCAATAGTTTTGAGGATGACACAAGTATTGGTTTTCACAAAGTTTGCTGCCTCAGTGTTTTTGGACCTTTTTGTCAGATTTTGCTATGGTATACTGAAATAAAATTACAAGCATTTCGTAAGTGGCAATGCTTTTATTGACAATTACATTAAGTTTATGCTAAGGATGAGCGCACTCGGATTCCTGGAATCCGAGCCCCCCCCCCAGAACATTGCGGATCCGAGTCAGATCCGAGCACTGTCCGGGTATTCCCGCCGATTCCGAAACTTAAAACGAGGCTCTGAGTCATAATCCCGCTGTCGGATCTCGCGATACTCGGAACCTTTAAATTCCCCGCTTGCCGCCGCCATCTTCACTCGGGCATTGATCAGGGAAGAGGGAGGGTGTGTTAGGTGGTCCTCTGTCCTGCTATTTCTCGTGCTGTGCTCTGTCCTGCTGAGTCCAGTGGTGCTTTTGGCAGTGCTCTGTCCTGCTGAGTCCAGTGGTGCATCAGTCCAGTGCTCTGTCCTTGCTGAGTCCAGCGGTGCATTTTGTCTTGTGCTTTGTTCTGCAAAGTGCATATTTCTTTCAAAAGTATTAAAAATTCTTCCATAAAAAGGAAAAAAAAGAAAAATTCTACAAAAATCCTTTTAAATTAATATAAAAAAAAAAATCAAAAAAGTCCTTGCTGAGTCCAGTGGTGCATCAGTCCAGTGCTCTGTCCTTGCTGAGTCCAGTGGTGCATCAGTCCAGTGCTCTGTCCTTGCTGAGTCCAGTGGTGCATCAGTCCAGTGCTCTGTCCTTGCTGAGTCCAGTGGTGCATCAGTCCAGTGCTCTGTCCTTGCTGAGTCCAATGGTGCATCAGTCCAGTGCTCTGTCCTTGCTAAGTCCAGTGGTGCATCAGTCCAGTGCTCTGTCCTTGCTGAGTCCAGCGGTGCTTTTGTCCTGTGCTTTGTTTTGCTAAGTGCATCTTTATTTTAAAAGTATTAAAAAATCTTCCCAAAAAATTATAATTCGACAAAAATCCTTTTAAAAAAATATAAAAAAATATTCTAAAAAGTCTAAAAAAAAATTATTGCAGTCCATTAACATTAATACTGCAATCTATTAAAAATTGTTCACTGTTCTTGCAGTATTTAAAAAATAGTACTGTAATACAACGTGTGCTGCATATAATGGAGTACCAAAATTTGGGGGATAAAGTAGGGAAAGACCAAGACCCACATCCTCCTAATCCTGAAGCTGCTGCCACTAGTCATGACATAGACGATGAAATGCCATCAACGTCGTCTGCCAAGGCCGATGCCCAATCTCCTTGTAGAGGGCATGTAAAATCCAAAAAGCAAAAGTTCACTACAATTAGTAAAAAAAGAAAATTGAAAACATCTGAGGAGAAACGTAAACTTGCCAATATGCCCTTTACGACACGGAGTGGCAAGGAACGGCTTAGGCCCTGGCCCGTGTTCAGCACTAGTGGTTCAGCTTCACCCAAGGATATAAGCCCTCCTCCCCATCCCCCTCCAAAAAATTTAAAACAGTTATGCTGTCAGCAACAACACAGCAAACAACTCTGCCTTCTAAACGGATGACATCACAAATCCCCAAGGCGAGTCCAAGGGTGTTGGTGGTTGCGAAGCCTGACCTTCCCATCACTGTACGGGAAGAGGTGACTCCATCCACCATTTGCAGCACACCCTCTGCATATGCTGGAAGGATGACCCACAGTGTCGCTCCAGATTTGGATAATCAAGGTGTCAAGGAGGCTATTGATGTAGCTGGCGTTGTGGAGGAACTTGATGAGGAGGATGCTGATGTGGTTATTTTAAATGAGGCACCAGGGGGGAAAAAAGTGGATGTCCATGGGATGAAAAAGCCCATCGTCATGCCTGGTCAGAAGACCAAGAAATGCACCTCTTCTGTCTGGAGTTATTTTTACCCCAATCCGGATAACAAATGTCTGGCCATATGTAGCTTATGTAAAGCTCAAATAAGCAGGGGTAAGGATCTTGGCCACCTAGGGACATCCTCCCTTATACGTCACCTGAATAACCTTCATAGTTCAGTGGTTAGTTCAGGAACTGGGGCTAGGACCGTCATCAGTCCAGGGACACCTTAATCCCTTGGTCCTGTTGGATACACACCACCAACACCCTCCTCGTCAACTTCCTCCACGATCTCCATCAGATTTAGTCCTGCAGGCCATGTCACCAGCCAGACTGAGTCCTCTTCAATACAGGATTCATCTGAAGAATCCTGCAGCGGTACGCCTATTACTGCCGGTGCTGCTGTTGCTGCTGGTAGTCGGTCATCTTCCCAGAGGGGAAGTTGCAAGAACGCTACGTCTTTCACCAAACAGTTGGCCGTCCAACAATCGTTTGCCATGAGCACTAAGTACGACACTAGTCATCCTATGGCAAAGCGGATAACTGCGTCAATAACAGCAATGTTGGTGTTAGACGTGCGTCCGGTGTCCATCATCAGTGGAGTTGGATTTAGACGGTTTATGGAGGTATTGTGGCCCCGGTACCAAATTGGGTACCGGGGCCACTACACTACGCAGTCCAGATAGCTGTGCAGTGGAATTGCGAACAGTTTATGTTTTTTTATTGTGGCCCCGGTACCAAATTGGGTACCGGGGCCACTACACTACGCAGTCCAGAAAGCTACCTCGGTCCAACGATTTGGACTAAAAACAATATTGTGAAGTGTGAGGTGTTCCAAATACACTGGAAATTAGTGGAAATGATTGTTATCGAATGTTACTGAGGTTAATAATAGCGTAGGAGTGAAAAACCAACAAAAAAATAGATTTTAGCACTTTTTATGCTTTTTTAATAATAAATCAGAACCCAAAACCATAAATCAGAACCAAAATCTTTCGTCAGGTGTTTTGGCAAAACAAATCAGAACCCAAAACCTCAAGCTAATCAGAACCCAAAATCCAAAACACAAAACACTAAAAATGCTCGGTGCACACCCTTAGTTTATGCAAGGAGTCAATATTTGCAGTGTTGACCCTTCTTTTTGAAAATCTCTGCAATTTGCCCTAGCATGCTGTCAATCAGCTTCTGGGCCACATACTGACTGATGGCCGTCCATTCTTGTCTAATCAATTGTCAGAATTTGTGGCTTTTTGTTTGTCCAACCCGCCTCTTGAGGATTGACCACAAGTTCTCAATGGGATTAAGGTCTGGGGAGTTTACTGGCCATGGACCCAAAATGTTGATGTTTTGATCCCTGAGCCACTTAGTTATCACTTTTGCCTTATGGCAAGGTGCTCCATCATGCTGGAAAGGCATTGTTCGTCACCAAACTGTTCTTGGATGGTTGGGAGAAGTTGCTCTTGGAGGATTTTTTGGTACCATTCTTTATTCATGGCTGTGTTCATAGGCAAAATTGTGAGTAAACCCACTCCCTTGACTGAGAAGCAACCTCACACATAAATGGTCTCAGGGTGCTTTACTATTGGCATGACACAGGAATGATAGTAACTCTCATGTTTCCTTCTCCGGACAAGCGTTTTTCCAGATGCCCCAAACAATCTGAAAGGGGATTCATCAGAGATTTTACCCCAGTCCTCAGCAGTCCAATCCCTGTACTTTTTGCAGAATATCAGTCTGTGCCAGATGCTTTTCCTGGAGAGAAGTGGCTTCTTTGCTGGCCTTCTTGACACCAGGCCATCCTAGTCACCCAAGTCTTCGCCTCACTGTGCATGCAGATGCACTCACATCTGTCTGCTGCCATTCCTGAGCAAGCTCTGCAATGGTGATGCCCCGATCCCGCAGCTGAATCATCTTTAGGAGACGGTCCTGGTGCTTGCTGGACGTTCTTGGTCACCCTGAAGCCTTCTTCACAACTATTGAACTTCTCTCCTTAAAGTTCTTGATGATCCGATAAATTGTTGATTTAGGTGCAATCCTACTAGCAGCAATATCCTTGCCTGTGAAGCCATTTTTGTGCAAAGCAATGATGACTGCACATGTTTCCTGGCAGGTAACCATGGTTAACAGAGAAAGAACAATGATTTCAAGCACCACCCTCCTTTTAAAGCTTCCAGTCTGTTATTCTAACTCAATCAGCATGACAGAGTGATCTCCAGCCTTGTCCTCATCAACACTCACACCTGTGTTAACGAGAGAATCACTGACCCAATGTCAGCTGTAATGCAGTGGAAATGTTTTGGGGATAAAGTTCATTGTCATGGCAAAGAGGGACTTTGAAATTAATTGCAAATCATTTGAACACTCTTCATGACATTCTGGAGTATATGCAAATTGCCATCATAAAAACTGAGGCAGCAGACTGTGAGAAATAACATTTGTGTCATTCTCAAAACTTTTGCCCATGACTGTACATTGCAATTCCGGTGGCACAACATAAGTGTAATATTGGAGACACAAACTAAATAATAAAAGTCGCAAACTGATGGTTGTCCAGATGTCCAACAACTGAAGAAATGCTAACTGATGGCGATGGTCAGACAGAGGGTAACAGCCAGGGCAACAAATCCAAACACAATATAAGAGTTAAGTGGCAGGCAGGTAGTGTAGTTAGGTCCAGGTCCAATCAAAGGGTCAGTGGCAGGAGACAGGCAAATAGCTTAATCAGGTCCAGGCACAGGGTTAGTACCGGGCAGCTGGCAAATACCATAGTAAGGTCAAAGCACAGGGTCAGTGCCAGGCAGCAGGCAAATAGCATTGTCAGGTCAAAGCACAGGGTCAGTGCAGGCAGCAGGAAAATAGTATACTCAGGTCCAGGCACTGGGTCAGTACCAGGCAACAGGCAAATAGAATACTCAGGTCAAGGCACAGGGTCAGTTCAAGGCAGCAGGCAAGTAGCATACTCAGGTCAAAGCAACAGTGAACCAGCCAATGCACAACAGGAGACAGGAACCAGGAGCAAAGCCTATAACGAGCATTGATAGCTTTGAATGGCAGTGATTTAAAGCTACAAGCCATGTGATTTCTTGATGGATGATGTTAACTGTCACATTGCTGGAATAGCAAAAGTTCAGCACACAGTGACACCTCAGGTGGGAGTGTGTTATTGCACCAATAGTGCAGAATCACAGAGGCCAGGGGGTAAATGTATGAACCTCCGATTTTTTTCAACGCGCTGGAAATTGGTGACTTTGCAGGTAAAATTTAAAGCGGCGATGGCTTGTAAAGGCAATTGTAAGCTCCAATTGTGGCCCTGCCCCATTGGAGCTTACAGTCTAAATTCCCTAACACACACATAGACTTGGGTCAATTTGTGAGCAGCCAATTAACCTAATAGTATGTTTTTGGAGTGTGGGAGGAAACTGGAGCACCCAGAGGAAACCCACGCAAACACGGGGAGAACATACAAACTCCACACAGGTATAGTCGGGAATTGAACCCATGACCCCAGTGTTGTGAAGTGCTAACCACTAAGCCTCCATGCTGCGATTCTTATCCTATTAGGGACCAAATGGCATTGAGGCCCACTGGGAATTACACAAGCCCTCTTGTCCCACAGTGCACCTGGTGCTCAGAGCACTTGCTCCAGCTGCTCTGCTCACGCAATATCTCTGTCACCCGAGTCCTCATCTGAGATCCTGTTCCCTGGCACCTTGGTCCCTGGACACGTTCCCTGCCCCTCACATGATATCCTGTTTCCTGACACTGTTACCTAGACTTTCTCCCTCTCCCCTCCCCTGGCACCCTGTTTCCTGGATACTTTTCCTGCCCCCTCCGCTGAGATTCTTTTCCCTGGCACCCTGGAAAATCTCCTAGTCCCCTCCAATGGGATCATTTTTCCTGGCACCCTGGATACTCTCCTAGTCCCCTTCCCTGGGATCCTATTCGCTGGCACCATGTTACCCTGTTCCCTGGATACTCTCCTAGTCCCCTCCCCTGGGATCATTTTTCCTGGCACCCTGGATACTCTCCTAGTCCCCTCCCCTGGGATCCTTTTCCCTGGCACCATGTTCCCTGGATAGTACTTTTTCTGCCTCCTCCCCAGGGATTCTTTTTCCTGGTGCCTTGTTCCCTGGATACTCTCCTAGTCCCCTCCCCTGGGATTCTTTTACCTGAAAAAACACAAGATAAACTCCATGATATGGAGTCTTCCAGTTTTATATGGTATATTTATTTATTCATTAACACTGAAAAAGAAAGATTTTTGTATGTGGGAAAAAAGCAAACAAAAAAAGGGAATTACAAACAACGAATTCCTCATAATGTAACAGTCACATCCATACATATGTGTTGTATCCCATACGCTGAGTGCTCACCTGTACTGCTAACATTCTTTGTCTCAGAGACAAGCAGATGTCAACATAATAACCACACCTGCATCATTACCTAGTGTTATAGGCTGGTACATGTTAGAGTGTTTCCATGCTATTACTGTGAGACAAAAACAAAAAAGCTCTGTGTGTACCTGCATAATGCCCAAATATTAGGCATTGAAGGGTAAATATCAGGAAACTATTCTGGGTATGTTCTGGCCTTTGCAAGATGCATCATTTTTCTAATTGTCAAGCATTTAAATAATCCAGGCTATTTTCTAACTCCTACCCCCCTCCCCCCCTCAATTCTGCTTTTCACATCCTTATATATAATGTTGACTTTGAGAGGAAGAGATTATATTGAAGACTGCAACCAATGGTGCCTCTTCTAAGCAGCCTTTCAGGCTGTGCAAAGCTTCTGATTTATGTCTAGACATGCAGTGAAACCTATAATAATGTCCCGGAACTTATTTTTACATTTCTTATTTTTTTCAACACCAGCCACATGCAAAAGGTGAACCATTTATTTTTACTCGCATCATTTTTCAGATACATTTTGTAATAGTGCCCTTTTTAAGGGAGCTTCCACCATTGGGGAGTAGAGGTTACACAGTCCCCTTTCTTACCCCACGTTAGTACATTGATAGTGTTCTTCCTTGGGACTAATCTTTTGCTTGATACAAGGCTTCATTAATTACCGTGACTGAGGACCTCTGCTGGACACTTTCTGTAATGTGTTAGGACTCCAGGGTGGTGGGATCAATGGCTCCAACCAAAACCCAATAGAATCAGAGGCCCACTGGCATTTTTATGTGTCAGATACTTCATCTCTATGAGCTGTTTACGAGAGGCCCCTAGTTACATTAAGCAGTGGTACCCTGTTGCATTGGTAAACCAATACCCATTGTAATACTATGAGCGAAAGGAGGTTTGTCAACCATCCCCTATCCCCCAAAAAAACATGTAAGAGCTCTTAAATATAATTATAAGCTAGAAATTCCACCAGAATTGACTGCAAGTGAAACACCAGGGGGTAAATGTATCAAGCTGAGAGTTTTCCGGCGGGTTTGAAAAACCAATCAGATTCTAGCTATCATTTATTTAGTACATTCTACAAAATGACAGCTAGAATCTGATTGGTTGCAATAGGCAACATCTCCACTTTTCAAACCCGCAGGAAAACTCTCAACTTGATATATTACCCTCAGAAGTGTAGACGTTGACAGCCATGAGGAAACACACATGGAGAAAAATGAGATTTTAGACTAACCTGATAAACAATTAGATTTGCTGTTGGCAAACAATGGGAATTTTGTCATCGTTCCATGGCACAGGATCGTTCACATTAAAAAAAAATATATGTAGTGAGTAGTTGAACAATTTAATGTAGTTATGCAAGTCTGAGCATATCTGTGTAATCCATGGTTCTGTAACAAAGAGGCACGAAGAAGAAAATAATACGGTTGACGTAGGAGAGAGGAGGGATGGGCACGTGGTACAGGCAGGATGAAACGTGCAGAATTCCACTATGGGAAATGGGACACATGGCTTTTCCTTCTGGAAGGCTCATCATACCAACATATTTCTTGTATTATCATATGATAATAGATGGCTGCTTTTATTATGTAACATTTATTTAGAATGGTCCCTTGTGTCACCTTGTGCTTAGGAAAGGCATTATACTTCATTGTTATTAGGAAAGAGCTCCCACCTTCTCACCCCCATTAATAAAAGACTAATAACAACATAAATATAGGTAAATCTTTTAGGAACTTCATAGAACAAGGGATTAAAAATGGGGAAGCATTTTTCCACTGCATACTACACTTCCTGTCTACAAGACTACGGAACAGTGCTCAAGGAAACATCCAAAACCTGTGGATTCCTAGTGACGGAGAATAACTTGAGTAGAGCTCCCTTATTTAGAAAAAGGAAATTGGGATAATTATGTGACCTGACGTTTGTTCAGGCCATAAAACCCCGCCCCATACCGCTTACGTACCATATCAAGTAAAACTGTTGTAGGAACCTGTACCCACTTATCCTGTTCCTTAAATTGCCCAAGGAGTCTGAGTTATTAGACCATAAGCATTGTGAGTTAAACATTTGTGGTGCAAAAGGGGACTGTTTTAAAAAAAATTGGACACAGGGAGCCTACAATTTGTTCCAGAGCTAGATGAGTTGGGTACAACATATGGATGCTGACTACCCCGACAACACTTACCCCGACATCTTCACGACGAACGTCTCCTTCCTGACGCACTATCAATGACGGCTGTTGTCGAATGCTACTTCAACCAAGTGCGATGTAGGAAGAAGCCGGCGGCACTTAATGACGTCACTGAGGAACGCAACGGTATTATCGCTGCTGTTAAGGGGGTAATGTAAGTACGTTGCAATGTGCAATGTAGTTTACAAAGGCTTCTACATTGTACATACTTACATTACCCCCTTAACAGCAGCGATAATACCATCCCATAGTGGGCTACCTTGGGCTGGGTTACTGAGCCACCTGCTTTTTTTTTACATTTAAAATGTTCTGCAAAGCCCCCCTTGGGGCTAAAATTTGCCAGCCCTCCTCTGGCAGACATGATCAAAAATTACAATTGCAGTTGAGACCAAACACCATAATGGAGAAGAAATGTGATATAAGTGACTTTTACTGTGAAATGATTGTTGGTGCCATATGGGTTGTTTCAGTAGCTCCGAAATTGCCAATCTCGTAGGTTTTTTACACACAACAGTCTCCAGAGTTTACAGTCAGGCCCGGCGCTCCCATTAGGCAAGGTTAGGCACTTGCCTAGGGCGCCGGGCTCTGGAGGGCGCCACAGAATTCTGAAATACTTTAAAACTGTGCGGCGACCGCTGACCATACCTGTCACTGCCGCCGCACAGCATTCAGATGCACGGGGAGGGGGGGGGAGAGGCTATTTTGTCACCACCGCCGCCTCTCTGCTCCGTCTCCTCCCCTCCACTTACTAGTGTCAGTGGTGGGGCGGCGATTTTTGTGGGGGGGGCGGCGATTTTTCCGGGGGGGGGGGGGGCGCTGCTTTTTTAAAAATGCCTAGGGCGCCGTGGACCCTAGCACCGGCCCTGTTTACAGAGAATGGTGATCAAATCCAGAGCGGCAGTTCTGTAGGTGGAAACACCTTGTTAATGAGAGACGTCAGAAAAGAATGACCAGCCTGGTTCAAGCTGGCAGGAAAGCGGCAGTAACTCAAATAACCATGGGTGATATGCAGAAGAGCATCTCTGAATGCACAGCACATCCAACCTTGAAGTGGATGTGCTACAGCAGCAGAAGACCGCACAGCACCCTTGTGACCGCCACACAATACATACCATCCTTGTGACCGCCACACAATACATAGCACCCTTGTCGCCGCCACACAATACATAGCACCCTTGTCGCCGCCACACAATACATAGCACCCTTGTCGCCGCCATACAATGCATAGCACCCTTGTGACCACCATATAAAACATAGCCCACTTGTCACCACCACACAATATAGAGGGTAACCTTGTCCCTGTCACACAATGCAGAGGGCAGCCATGAGACCTCCACCAAATACAGAGAGCAAATTATGATTTTTATTGATACAAACTGTGCAGTTAATGTGTGAGAACGTGATTATCAGCCGTTGGTCATTTTCAGACCTTATAACTCCTCAAATGGCCAAAGGGGAATGTAAGATGTGTTATATATAACTGTGCCTTCTTCAAGTGTTCATACATCTGAGCAGACTTCAAAATACAAATAGTCAAACACAGTTACCTGTCAGTGGCACCAGGGTATAATCTCCATTGAGAAAGTTGGTAATTTTGTTGTAAGAAAAGGAACTGATCCCTATGTTAATACACATGGGCCATTCACACATGCGTATTACATTTTCACATATTCCTGTTGTTTTACAGCTATTTCAGGCCATACCATGATATGTTTAAAATAATTTTGTTAGAATAGCTTTTGAAATGTTGTCTCATACTGTATCTGAACACACTCTCACCAAACAAAAAAACAAAACAAGGAGAAACACTATCTAACTTGGTGCTGAAAAACGTAATGCTGGCTATGATAGAAAGGTGTCAGAACTCACAGTGCATCGCAGCTTGCTGCGTATGGGCTGCGTAGCAGCAGACTGGTCAGAGTGCCCATGCTGACCCTTGTCTACCACTCAACTGGCTTGTACGTGCCAGAACTAGACCATGAAGCTATAGACAAAGGTGGTCTGCTCTGATTGATCACATTTCCTTTTACATCATGTGGAGGGACAGGTGCATGTTCGTTGTTTACCTGGAGAAGAGATGCCACCAGGATTCACTATGGGAAGAAGGAAAGCCAGCGAAGGCAGTGTGATTCTCTGGGCAATGTTCTGCTGGGAAACCTTGGGTCATGACTTCATGTGGATGTTACTTTGACACGTACTGGCTACCAAACAATTGTTGCAGACCAAGCACACCCCTTCGTGGCAATGGTATTGCCTGATGGCAGTGGTCTCTTTCAGCAGGATAATGCGCCCTGCCCCACTGCAAAAAATTGTTCATTAAATGCTTGAGGAACATGACAAAGAGTTCAAGGTGTTGAATTTGTCTCTCGTTGTACCGGCCGTTCCCGTGTAATTGGGGCACCCTGTTCTCCATACTCAACTCAGTGAACTGTGCCTGAGACAGACATATCTCTGCTGGGGATTGTAGAACTACTAGCTGAGCAGCAGAAAGGAGTAAGATAACTCTGTCCAGGTTTGAAATCACAGGCAATAGTAGAGGCTCTGGTTTGATTTTGCAGGTAAACTTTTTATTGAATTATAATTCCAATCTACACTGAAGTGGATATTTGCTAAATAGCAGAATGGATTTTTCTTCAACTTGGTTGGCATGTGTTACATTTATAACATCCTGACTTATGTGTAGTCATCATCACAGCCAATAATACCACAGAATGATGAATGCCTAACGCCGAGCACCTGTTCAAAAGTAAATCCTCAAGAGTTTCCACTAACACAAGCATACAACAAAGCTGTGCTGTAATAATGTCCTTAAAGGCTTCTGACTGAAACCTTGACATGAAATATTGTATTCCTATGTGATACACTACTTTTAATTATTATGGTACATTCTTTTAAAACAAATCTGTGGAAATGTCAGCTGACAGCATTGTGGATGTAGAGACTTGCATTGTTTAACTATGCTTGAGTTTATCAATCCAGTTATGTCAACAATAAGTCCATAAGGTTTGTATGTAAATTTGTTAGATAGGTAGAAATGCATTCTAAACGTAAAATCTGACGCAGAGAGAGTACTATGCCAGTTTGCATAGAGTGTCTTGCGTGAAATCGCTCTGTGCATGCCGAGAAAAGCATCCCAGTTGGGACACCTTTGCCCCATGGGTGGGAAAGTTGGGACGTAACGGGTACCATACGCTCTAGGGAGGGCAGGAGAGAATGGAGCAGCCTAGACAAGCCCCCATAATGAGGAGGCCACACCCCTGTGGTGCCGCAGTCACGCCCTCTGTCCGGAGGACACTTACCATACTGTTGGGAGGTATGACATAGTATTACAGGAAAAAAAAATATAGGCAAAACAGTACAATACAATACAAGAACATACAACATACAGAAACGAGATACCGAATCAGCAGCAATGAGGGACTAGGCTGGGTAAAGCTGCATCTTATAACATGAGGAGTGGAGCAAAAGAAGTGGGGACAGTGTGTGGAGCAAATCAGTACAAATCGGCTCTGAACCTATACCCATGAGACCAGATGCAGAGATGCGGGTAGAGGAAAGGAGCAAAGACACAGTTATGCTGGTGGCAAAGGTAATGGAAGGCAGACACAAAGAAAGAGGGTCATGCTCGTGAGACCTTACATTCTAGAGCAGTGTTTCTCAACTCCAGTCCTCGGGACCCACTAACAGTGCAGGATTGCCAGGTGACCAGTGAAATAATTATACCACCTGCTACACTGTGTCAGTCAGTAATGAATACACCTGTACTCCAGCAAGGAGATATGGAAAACATGTACTGCTAGGGGGTCCTGAGGACTGGAGTTGAGAAACACTGTTCTAGAGGGAAGGTTGTGGCAGACAAACGGGAGTGACACAGAATGGTGGGTCAGTGTGAAGGAGGCCACTTGCGCCAGTCTGCGCTTGAAGAGAAGTGATGGGGCTGGATGGGGGTGTAATAATGTTGGCCATGCACAGTAAGAGCAACGGTCTATACACCTGAGAAAGTTGTATTATTTTCAAGTGGTCAGGGGCTGGTGTAGATAGCAGATAATGATGATGATAATAACGGTCTCCGTCACTGGCGAACAGCTGTAGATTGGCTGTTTGAGAATACACCGCTGAAGCTGATTGGAGCTTTAGTCATCATTAGGGCATCCATTCTGCTTCTGTGTGCGTGTTTAAGAAAATATTTATTTATTTTTTGCACACGAGACCAGGACTTGTTTCTGCTGTAGTAGAGAAGGGTTTTTTTTTTGCTGCCCACTGATGAATGCGTTAGTTGCACATAAAACAAATGCATAAAACCATGGGTACAAGTGGGACATAAATCTCTGTGGGTGTGCCTGGCATAAACTGTGCCCATATGCTAGTGGTGCCGACCTGCAGAGACTTTAAGAAGCAAGATCAGGCCCAAAGTGTGCGTACACCCACCAGTCCACACATGATTTACCATGGGCTGAGCCAAAAGGGCAATCCGTCCAGGGCCCTCTAATAGTCATCTTAGCAATGGATCTTGAGACTCTTTATTTTCAGAACATCGGCATTTCTTGAATCCTTCTTAGTTCTTCAAATGGAAAAAATAAACTCAAGCATGCACAAGCAAAATAGTTTCCTGGAAATTACCTGGCGTGATTCACTGACACATAAAATCATATAACATATTGTTGTTCTTACTTGGAGAATGTCACACTGGTGTAATAGTATTTCATTTATTTTAATACAGTTCTACATTTCACCACCCTTCAATCCCCACCGGAAGCCATGTTGTTCATGTTAAGGCAGCCACTGCAGCTCACAAGCCTAGTTTCCAGTTTTGCCAAAAAATTTAGTTTTGTTATTCGGTTTTCTATCTTTGTGCTCCACTGTGTTACTCTGCAAATAATAACTATTTGGATCCAAAGAGTATCTGTAATTTTAAATTCCAAGAAAGAAAATTACCCAGAACAGGGCATACTTGTTCACTCTCCCGGAATATCTCGGAGACTTCCAAATTTTGGGTAGCTCTCCCAGACTCCCAGGAGAGCAGGCAATCCTCCCGTGTCTTGCTCACTTCATAATGAAGTGGATGGGATGGGGGCCTCAATGACGTGATTCGCAGTGATTGGTGTAATTTTGGCTCAGTCCCACGCAACAGAATGATGCATTTGCATGACCCACCCCCCTAAATTAGGCCAATTCACCTTCCCTTGAGGATCTCCCGGAAGGGAAAAATTGAGAGTCGGCCAGTATGGAGTAAGGAGACATTGTCAAACAGAAAATTAAACTGTCACATCTTAGGGGGCTTTGTAACCGAGAGAAGAATATCATGTTAAAGGCTCCTCAGTATCGCAGAATAATAATCAGCCCAAGCAACAAATAATGAAGGTAATTGGGATGTATACATAAATTTGAAACACCACATGCCATATTGCTACCATATGAATGCAGTGTTGAGTATTTTTTTGGGATAAAACCAGTGGTGGAAGTGGTGGTGTATACGGGGGTACGCCTTACCGCCACTTCTCCTACTGCCTTCATTGTAACACTATCACATTCCATTTAATTACATTACCAACTCCTAAACATCTTTCTTCAAATATCTTATAATTGCATTACGAGCATATTCAGAGAATGTTCTGGGATTTTTAAATTTTTTGCTCTTTTGCAAATAACCCTTATTGCGTCACAAATATAATGCTTTACTTCTGCTTGGGCTCAAATTTTCTTGCTTTTATTTATTAATTTGCTATCAGAAGAAATTAATACATGAAGCACTCTGTCTACCCACTGTTGACCTCTTCATCTAGGTCAACGCTCCAAATGATTATCACGATCTGAAGCGCAGGAGTATTGGAGGGTTTTTCGGCGGTCAAGAGATGCTGCCCATCCAGTGATGTACATACTAAGCAAAGCATACATCTCCACAACCGGAATATTCAACTCTGACCCAAATTCCTCCTATCGTTCTGTACGGATTTCAACCTACACCACAGAGCAGAAAGAATTGGCACTGTCAATGCCCCAGCTCTTTCTATAGACTATATATTCCATTAAAAATACACCGTCGGATGGGAAACAAAAGTGGAATTAAAAAAATGTAGCATCGGAATCTCGTAACTTTACTCTAACTTCCACAATTTGGCTCATCCCTTTACTCTAAATTCCACAATTTAGCTCATTTCATGTGCTCTTTATTGCGGGTGGTTGTCTGGAAATATGGCGAGTGCCGAGTAAAAAAAAAAAGAAAATCTGGTGAGTCCCCATATCTCTGTAAGAGTGCGGAAGTTGTCAAACTAACAGAGTGTTGTCAATGCCCTTCCTCCTTGAACTTGGAAAGCTGAATTATTTATTAATATGTTTAATCGGCTACTTTCCAAGTTCTACCAGATTCACCATAACAATGACATAAAATCTCCTTATCTAACAGATTTTCTCTCTACGTCAACCAAAAGGAATGTTCAATGCAGTAACATCATTGTGAGTTCCGCATTGTTGGCAACAGTTGAAAACAATTTCTGGGGGGCCCTTTGCTGGCGAGTCTGTAAATCCAGACGTGGCGGGCAGACATTGGGGCACTACAAGCGGAATCACGGCATGTTTACGGCGTTTGTACTTTTTTGCATTTTTAAATCCTTCCTTTTAATAAACATTCCTTTATAAGCCTAGAGAAAACATAGATGATTAAGAACAGTGTCTAACATTCATAAGAAGAGAACATTTATTCTGCTTAGGGTCACTACTGAAAAACAGGGTTTTTCCTAAGACAAATATTTCAGAGCAAAAATCTTTAACATCTGGGACTGTCCACGGAAATCAGTCACGGTTGGCACCTATAGCGTCGTCGTTTAAGATGATTAAGTTGAGCAGTGTTTACGAAGCTAAGCTTAGTCACCATGTGCATTAGATAATGAAAGAGATTACGCTGGCTTTCCTACGGGATGTATGATGTCTACTTGCTAGGAAAGTTTGTTCTGAATAAATTATGTTTACCGCAGATAAGTTATACAAATAGACACTGTAATCTTAGCTGATGTATTTCTCCGCACACTGGCGCAAAACATTAATTATATTGGTACATGTCTCCAGTGTCGAGTTATACTGATATGTCGTCTGCTAATTCATTTGTGAATCAATCACAATTAGACAAAATTCAAACAATGAATGCTGGAGAATCAGGCCAATCACAGGCCATGGAACCTAGAGAAGCCAATTAGTAATTATCAACAAATATCACATGTCTATAACTCATACTGGCCTACTTTTTACATTTCCCCTCCGCCCGGGAGATCCTGGAGGAGAAGTCATGTGACAGTAGGTGGGAGGGGTCCTGGTGACTCCACCGCTTCACCGTAGCCCCGCCCCCTGCTAGGAAAAGCTGAAAATTGCAGCATTCCATAGCAGCGGGCTTGGGCTTAGTGACGTTGCGTCATTAAGCCCCGCCTCCACCACCTCCGGAAGGATGCATACTCTTCCTGGAGTACAGGAGGACTCCCTGATATTCGGGGGCCTCCAGAAATTCCAGGAGAGTAGGCAAGAATGCTATAACTTTATAAAATAAGCTTCAGCCCCTAATATATTTATTCCTCCTGGATAGTATTAGGGAATTGGGTGTTTGCTGTGACCACACTTGTGTGTATACTTGCGTACACATTGTATTTGCTACATAGTTGTGTATACTTTGCTGCTCCATTGCCTACCTGAATTATTTTTCCCTCGTATTTACTTACACAATTTATACCATCACTGCTGCAGACTAACCGCCACCAAACACCATTATTTTTTTTATCCGGCGTATTTTTCCAAAACGTGGAACACATCTAAGCACGGTTGTTTCCAATACTTGTCATTGGCACTATTACATATCTAGATGAAGAAATATATAGGAATTTCATTGCAATATTATATGGTGCGATTGTTTAAATGCTCTAACTGGCAGAAAACACATTTGTGGCCGGTACTTGTCATTAACACCATTGCCTGCCTAATTATAGAAATACTGACTATTAGAAAACAATTTTTTTCAATACTTGTTATCAGCAATATTGGCTATATAGATGTACAAATACACACACACATTGTGATGTCATCCAAAGTATTTTATGGTTTTTTTCTGTACATTGTGTTTATTGAAGAAACTTTTGCAGACATGATACAGTGAATATATTTTAGCAACTACCAGTATTGTTTCTTCTTTATTTTCCCTATAGAAACTAGAAAGGGGGGGACAGGGGGGCGTGAAAGAAAGGATACTGCTAAATAACTTATTATACGTTTATAAGTATATAATTGCAGGACTTAGAATGGCTGGAAAACATCTACTAAAAATGAAGCAGCTTACATATCAGTAAGGATTATGTCCTATATGATCACAAGGAGGACCCAGAGGCTGCTTCAAGTGTGTTCGGTTGGATATTTGCAAAAGTAAGGACAGAGAGGTGATGGCATCCTTGGTAGCTGATGACCAGGACGGCTTACTCTAAAAATTCCAGGGGCTCCATATAATTTATGAGAATATGGGATACCAATCATCATCATCATCATCATCAACATTTATTTATATGGCGCCAGCGAATTCCGTAGCGCTTTACAAACGGGAACAAACACAGTAATAAAACAATACTGGGTAATACAGACACACACAGAGGTAAGAGGACTCTGCTCGCGAGCTTACAATTAATGTTTTGGTTTGGTTGTTGATGTCTTGTGAGGGACGAGAGAGCAAAAATGTTCAGGCGGCTTCGGGTATTGATTGTTTTAATAGTGAATTAATAATAGAATGTACTTTGACCCAGAAAGGTGTGAAAATTGGGCGAGCCCACCAGATTGGAAAAGAGTCCCACTGTGGCCAGATTTTGGGGACATTTTAGATCATTATTCGGGGATATAATACCATCTATAATAGGGCGTATAGGCGTATAGACTATTTCTGATTCCATCTCCCCAACTAGCCCTGTCATTAAATTATTAGCCCCCACGATTAATACATACACTCTATATTGCATTTTTAGCCCTAACTATAAATTAATAGACCCCACCACTCTACGTTACATTATTAGCGCTGACAATTAATAGAGATCCAACATTGCATAAATAACTCCCACTACATTATATTTATACCCCCTCTACATTACATTCATATCCCCACTACATTACATTCATATCCCCACTACATTACATTCATACTCCCTATACATTACATTCATATCCCCACTACATTACATTCATACTCCCACTACATTACATTCATACCCCCACTTCATTACATTCATATCCCCACTACATTACATTCATACCCCCTATACATTACATTCATATCCCCACTACATTACATTCATACTCCCTATACATTACATTCATATCCCCACTACATTACATTCATACCCCCACTTTATTACATTCATATCCCCACTACATTACATTCATACCCCCACTGCATTACATTCATATCCCCACTACATTACATTCATATCCCCACTACATTACATTCATACTCCCTATACATTACATTCATATCCCCACTACATTACATTCATATCCCCACTACATTACATTCATACTCCCTATACATTACATTCATATCCCCACTACATTACATTCATACCCCCACTACATTACATTCATATCCCCACTACATTACATTCATATCCCCACTACATTACATTCATACCCCCACTACATTACATTCATACCCTCACTACATTACATTCATATCCCCACTACATTACATTCATATCCCCACTACATTACATTCATATCTCCACTACATTACATTCATACTCCCTATACATTACATTCATATCCCCACTACATTACATTCATACCCCCACTACATTACATTCATATCCCCACTACATTACATTCATATCCCCACTACATTACATTCATACCCCCACTACATTACATTCATACCCTCACTACATTACATTCATATCCCCACTACATTACATTCATATCCCCACTACATTACATTCATATCTCCACTACATTACATTCATACTCCCTCTAGATTACATTACCCCACCACCACTCTCCATGGATCTGTGGATTTGTCTAAAATGACCATGGTGATTGCAACATAAACTACACTGACACTAGGAATTATTAACCCCAAGAGGAACTTGCACAGTACATGTTACTTGCTTCTGTATGCGGCGCTACAGAATCTGTGGCGCCTTTTAAGTAAATAATAATATCTGATTGGCTGTTATAGATTACAGCATAAGATTTTTATTTGCATAAATATATGAAACAAACATTTCTAAAGAATAGCACTTTTACAATACTTCACAGTATTGACTTTCCAGTGATCCTTTCTAACAACGATCTGTGTGACATCCACCCCTCTTCGCAAATTAGTAAACATTGAAATACTTATATACATTCCTCTCTTCTCTTGAATAACGGGCATTGAAAAGAAATTAAGGAAATCCTTAACAAACTTTAAAGCACCAATTACCTTGCGGTTTCTAAGTAATCAAAATCTGTTTTTCTCACAAGGCTTGACGTTTAAACTGTTGATTTTGTGAGCACTCAACGTGTAGTCACCTGTGTATAGAGGTTATTATAAAGGCATTTAAGTCACAGCATTGCAAATGGCTCAACTATTAATGGTTATTACCATATTTCCTCAGCTCAGGTTTTGGTACAAGATGTAACATGTTTGTACGAGGGCACAATTATTCTTTTACAAGTATGGCTAGCTACTATAATGTAAATAGCAAATGTGCTATGTGTATAATGAGCATATTACACCCCAATAATGTTTTAATAGCTAATGAATAAGTGAGATGTACTCATTAACTAAGGCTAGAGTCAACTGGTATTACTCCATTTTGCTCTCTATCCCTTATATTAAAACTCTCCTTTGGAAAATTTTGCTGTTAGTAGAGATGCTCAGGCTTGGTTTCCCGATAACCGAATATACCCGAACTTAGCAGATCCGAGTACTGAGCTGAGCCGGCTTGGTACCTTTGCACTTTTTCGGATTTGAAAACAAGGTAAAACGTCATTATTACATCGTCAGATCTCAGATCTCGCGATTTTTGGATTCCTTTTTACGACCATCATAACGGTGAGTGGGAGGGAGGGCGGGCCCAAGGACAATTCCATCTTGCACCATTTTTCTTTTCTGCCACTGCTGTGTGCCAATGTGTCCTAGATGTGCTAGGAACTGCTGTGTGTTTGTGTCATTGCTCTGTCGCTTACCATCCAGCCAGATCGCTGCAGTCTTTGGCCGAAAGTGTATGAAAATAATATTGTGACCTGTGAGGTGGTCAAAATTGACTGCAAATGACTTGATATTAGTGTTATTGAGGTTAAGAATAATGTAGGAACAAAAATTTGCAAAATTATGTGATTTTAGCATATTTTAGGATTTTTTTCTAAAAAATCCAAAACCAGAACACACAAGGGCAGCTTTGCCAAAACCAAAACCAAAACACAAAGCTAATCCAGATCCCAAACGGAAGCCAAAACTAGTTCACGGGGGTCAGTGAGCATCTCTAGTTGTTAGCTACACTTGTGGATCTAGGAGTATTAGAACAATATAGACAATGACATATAGTATTATTTAAACTTGGCCATACAACCAAAGTCTAGTACAAATACGATTCTATAAGGGATATTCAATACAGCACCTCACGGCGATGTTATGGCAGAAATATTCTACTGCCATTGTCCGCAATATGCGCAGTCAGACATTGCGGTGATATCTGCGCGCCACTTTGCCGGCAGTTGATTCTCCCCAAACAACCAACTAGTCAACAATCAGAATTACAACTTAAACAGTAAACTATTGCATATGATGCAGGTAAGGAAGTGTTTTTTAATGTTATCCAAAGTGTGGGTCATTTCCACAGGTGATTAAACTAACCGCTGTACGATTCTTAAACCAGTTCGACAAATCAATGCAAAAAATTAATTGATTAAAGTATTTCAGAAAGTCGAATGTGTTCGACCGTGTGTGACCATAATTGAGCCAATTCAAATCTAATCAATCCAGTTCACACATTACTGAGAACTTTTCCGAACTGACTTGAGCACATTTGAGCTTAAATTGATAATTTTTAACTTTTTTTTAGAGAAACGGCAAATGGCGAGCCTCAAATACAGGAATGTTATTAGTTCACATTTTAAATTTTTTTTTTTTATTATTTAGAAATATTATTTAAATAGTGTTTTAAAAGAAACGCATACAAAAACACTAATTTTATCACGAACAGTAGACACGAACCACTAGTATGAGCTTTGAACAGCTAACCTTGGATGAGAACATGATGTAGACTGACTTGCTTCTTGGACTTTGACTTTTAGAAGGGTAGAGGGTGGAAAAAAAAAAGGGGGGGCCTCTTATGGCTGCCTAAACTTTCTCCCACAGAAACGTTTTTATCCAAAACATACAATATTTTCACATTTATTTTCTTATACAACAGAAATAAAGGGGAATATTTACAAACCGGATGTTTTCAGATCCAGACCGCAGGATTTACTAACGTATAGACATGGCTCATATTTTAGTTTAGGCCTGGCCATCCTGCGGCTCTCCAGATGTTGTGAGACTACAAGTCCCAGCAGGCTTTGCCAGGGCATGTTGGTAGTTTTACAAAACCTGGGGGTAAATGTATCAAGCTGAGAGTTTTCTGGCGGGTTTGAAAAGGGGAGATGTTGCCTATAGCAACCAATCAGATTCTAGCTGTCATTTTGTAGAATGCACTAAATAAATGATAGCTGGAATCTGATTGGTTTTTCAAAACCGCCGGAATACTCTCAGCTTGAGAGAGCTACAGTTTGGCCAGGACTGCTTTAGTTAAACAGTGAGAGAGTATATAACCTATACATAGGAATGAATTATCCGTAGAACTAAGCTGTCAGTCCTGGTAACCAATTATATGAATTGTTCAATGAAACTACACAGAGCTCCGAACTCATTTAATGTAGGTTTAGACAGTCCCATCACTGATGCCTCATACAAAAATTGTTAATGCACAGTAAAAAAAAGTGTATAGTGTTTTAGATGCTGCTGCTTTTGCTATCTATAGAACGGTTTTACATTTGACATTGACCAAGGTCACATACTTGTTCAATACATTTTGCCCTTACTAAGTGGCCTCTTCATATACTCTGGTACTCTGGAAATCGCTGAAACAGATATTGTTTTATGTCTTTGCTCTTGCATAATTTACCAAAGTTTATTTGATTCTTTGAATTATATTTTTAAGACAAGGGTTTGCTGCAGTGTATTGACCACAAATGATGCTGCAAATCACATAGAAATCATTTTTTCTTGCACACTGCAATGGCACTTAACCCTGCCATCATTTCCTGTGCATAGGATAGAAACATTGAAGTCATCATCTTAATAATTGCTTACACATTGTCTCTTCTATTTCTGGTATACTCTGCTTTTTATTGATATATTGTATTTTCTTACTCAGCCTTTCAGATTGCATTTTGGAGTCATGTTCATATTGCTATTTATAGCGAGGCATTTGTGCTAATATTTACTGTAAAATATTACAACGATATTATACAAGGACCAAAATGTTGTAATAAAACAATAAACAATAGAAAAGAGAAACACTTTTCTTCGTTGTGGGGTCCCCAGGGTTCTCCCTAGAGGGCTGTATGGCCCATACTAGCTTAAATCGTTCTGGGCACACTGAACTTCAAGGGCATCTAACTGTAAGATCACTTTACAATATATAGATAATTCTAGTGCCGATATACAAAGCAGAGACCATCCTACTGACCAATGTACAATAGAAAGAGCGATCTTGTGACCTCTATCATTACACACCTTACAACCTCTCCTGATAGAGAGAAGGGTTTGGGTTACTTGTCGGCTGAGTAGACATGATGCATCAAGTAGTTGCCAAAATGTAGGTTACTAACTACAATATAACTGCTACTTTAAAAGGTATCACCAAAATATACATAATATATACATAAGACCTCAACATTTCAAGGGGTCTTCTCACTTTATATATTATATCTGATTACTGTATTTCTTTGTATTTTTTATTGTATTACACATACTTTACTTGCAATGTTATGTGTAATATGAAACTGATAAGCTTTCTACTTTGCTACTAGAGATTCAAATCAATACGACATTTGTTCAAATTTGGTTGGTTCGAGGGTCTCGAACTTGTTTGCGATATGATCTTGAATTTGAGCCAATTCAATTTTGCAGTTTGAAGTTTGCATTTGAGGTTCAAGGTTCGAGGTTCGTGATATGTGTTTACCGTTCTCAGATTGTGTTTGAGGTTCTTAAAAATTGTTAAAGTGAACTACACCATGTTGTCTGTTTAAGCTTAAACTATATTTTAGTAGTGTTTTTGTTTGAATTTGAATTTCAAGTTTCCCCGCTCGCATCTGTGACTCATTATTCACATTGGAAAAGTGTTAAATTGAAGCCATTAAGCTCGAAACTGTCTGAGCCATGGTCGCTTATTTGCAAATTGGCTTGATCATTTGCAAACCGGCTCGTCCATGGTCAAGGTGGTTTGAAGATGGCTGATCCTGTTTTCCTTGCTCAAATTTAAAGCAAATCTTTTAGTTTATCTAAACTTCAAGAATTTCCGAACTTTAGAGCCAATTGGACGAACGGCACAAGAATAATTTTTAAACAATTTCGAGCATCACTGGTTAAAATATAATATTGTGGGGATCATATTGTGTGTGTATGCCATTTATACAATTACAAGAGAAACAGTTATAAGAAATACTCTGCTGCTCTCCGTATACATATAGGCAATATGCCTTAATATGAAATCATTTGAAGGTAATAAAGAAGTGATTGGTCTATTTAAATCTCATAATAGTATTATACCTGATACATTTTTAATGATTTAACTGTATGAGTTACACCACATCTGCTGCGAGACAGCTCTATGTATCTATCGCCCTTTATTTAAGTAAATGCTTTGTTATGTTATCTTTTCTTCCATTGACAGCTGAATATGATTAGAACCTAGTTTAGTAGACAATAGAGAAGAGTCACAGGGATCTGTAGACCATTCCTCCAGTTACAACTCTGAAGGTCAAATACGACGCGCAGCCAATGCATCTGTGTCTTTGTTTGCGGCAGTGCGCTGAATGGTCCAAGGCACATTCAAATCCCTACACTGAGAAGAAACAGCCATGTACCAGCGCAACAAGGAGCACCACTAATACTGCTGTTTCCATCCCTTTATTGATTACAAGAAACTTGTCCTGAACACGAACCTCCATCCCTTACTACACCAACTCCTCTCAACCGGTTGTTGAAGCATCTATTCCACTGCAAATGCCACCATTTTGCTCTGTGAACCCATACGCCTTGGGGTAAAACCTTGATGTTCCTGCGCAAATCGAGGGTACTTGCGTAAAGTTTCGTGTTAGGTTTCGCTGTAACATTATTCCATTTATAAACACAAAAGTGTTTCTGTTGAGCTGAATTTCTTACTCTTTGGATGAAACTGATTACTGTGCTAAGGTGCAGCCTGTGTAGGATGTGGATTGGGAAATTGTCCTGTCACGTCTGGTACACACAGAGAGCACAGTTTTGGCTAATGCAGGACAGATAAAGTGCTCTTCCAAGACGTTACTCAATAAAAAAATAAAGAGGAAAGAAGACCTGTTGCAGAAACATGTTGTGGCATAAAACTCAAGGAAGGAATTTAATGAATAAAAGCTTTAGATCTGAAACTCGTACACCTCCTCCTCAAAGGGCTGAAGCTTTATTCTCTGTGCTCTGAGAGGTCATGGATACCAAGTAATGGTAAACCATAACTGTAAGAGATGCTAAAGGAAGTCATGAAAAGAAGACATAGGCAGGTCTTAATTACACCATATGCATCATCAAGTGGGACAAGCAAACCATGTAATACAACTTGCGGCTAAAACAAATCAGCCGTAACTTCAAGCGGATCCCAAGAAACATTACCATTTGATTATGGGTATAAGTACGCTGTGTGTACTGTACATTAAATGCATTTTTTTATAGTTTCTCTTGCTGGCATAGACATGTTCTGTAGCTGGTGCAAGTGACACGGCTAATAAACATGTAATTCAGAAATGGCCAAAGCTTGAATCAGACGAATGTGCGTGTGCTCAACTTACGCACACCATTACTGTGCATTGCCTACGTGCGTCCGCCCTTTCTCGCCCCTGTTCAGTCCTTGAAGTCGTAGGCGGCAGGAAGTGTCATTTGTGTTTGAACGTGAATTGGATGCAGTTGCGTTCACCGGCGTAAGTTCAGTTTCTGAGAATGCGCAGAGCATTTCACACAAGATACGGCACACAACGGTACTTACATCCGAATATGACTCAGACCCTCTGTGTTGACTGAGGCGAGTGGAGCGTACAACTGGCTCATTTAGTGCCCCTCAGGGTAACTCTGCTCATTTACCTTTTACAGATCAGGTCGAATAGCAAATAGAAATTAGTGCAGAAGAAAGGTCTGATGTTGGTCATCCTCTGTCTGGCCACAGTTTCCATGTTCCGATCAGATAACAAAGCACCAGAAAGCTGTTCCGGATCCTACACTCCAGAATCTTCAGTTGCTAAACTGGTAACGCTTAGAAGTTGTGTCCTTATTTCAGATGGAAGGTGATAGTCTATACCAGGTCTGGACAACCTGTGGCTCCCCAGGTGTTGTGAAACTACAACACCCAGAATGCCCTGTCAGCTCTTAGCTGGCTATCTACTGCCAAAGCATGCTGGGGCTTGTAGTTTCACAACACCTGGAGAGTCACAGGTTGGCCAGGCCTGGTCTATACAGTCTGTAATCTCTAACTTGATACAGGGGAAATGAGGCTCACCTTTTATAAAGTTCAGGAGCATTAGGACACCCTTCTTAGACACTTCCCTACCTGGCAGGACTCCAGGACAGGATGCCACCGCTCACGGATAGACCATGATGTTCTTACAATAGCAGTAAGCCCAGATCCCTTGCCCTCTTGAATGAGACAAGGCTATCTTAAAATAGGCAAAATCCCGCATAGCATACTTATTATGCACTTTTCTTTCACAGAGGTAATGCTATGACAGGACGCATATAAAATACTTGCCAACTCTTCCGGAATGTCCGGGAGACAACTGAAATTCGGGTCGGTCTCCCGGACTCCCAGGAGGGCAGGCAATTCTCCCCATTCCCGTCCGGCTCTGCAAATTAAACGGAGGGGGCGGGGCTGAGTGGTGCCGTTTACGCGTCATTGTGGCCCAGCCCTTTATTTTTATTGGCCAAAAAGTGATGACTGCTTTGGGGGCGAGGCTAACAACGTGATTCTTTGAGCCCCGCCCCCACACACTCACCTGGCTCCCGGACCTCTCTGGACACAAGTTGCCAATGTTGGCAATGTCTGATATATAGCAGCACTGAAATCATTTATTTATTGTTTTTTTTCACATCTGGGGAATGTTTCTAACTGCGGAAGAACTTTTACTCTCCTCACTTAATGTGGCCAAGCTAAGAACTTTGTAAAGGGACAGGCAAACACACCCTAGGTCAAAAAGTTTACCAAGTGGTCAAGGTTAGATCAAGGGTCAGCAGCCTACATTATAATCTGCTTCTGTACAAATGGTTTACTGCTGCATAGAGAAGTTGTTGTAGCCACAATTTTAAGTTTCAGCCTTTTATAACATTCTGTCCAAAATACCCTCAAATGAACGCAATATTTAACAACGCATAAGGTATATAATAGAAAAGCCCTATACACTTGCCAAAAGCAGAACCCAAAAAAGTTGCTATTTTACAGACCGTCCTTTTCAATTTTCTTTTTTTTTTTCAATTGTTTTATAAGAGAATATTTCCATGTTCCAGCTACTGCTTGACAAATAAAGTGAACATGTCATACTTAGAAACCAGATACGTTCCTGAATCTGCTTTATGTATTTGTCTCTGAAATTCCATAGAGTAGATTTACTAAAACTTCTAAAAAGGCCAGGTGGAGATGTTGGCCATAGCAACCAATAAGATTCTAACTATCATTTATCTAGTACATTTTAAAACATGATGGCTACAATCTGATTGGTTGCTATGGGCAACACCTACTCTGGTTCTTTTTAGACGTTTTAGTTATTCTACTCCCGTGACTTAATCTGCAAAAAAAATGCACATTCAAGTTTGTGGCTGCTTCCACTGTGTAAAGGTGATTGGTACAATGTAGCAATACTCCATTGTACAATGCACAATGCAACGTCAAAATAGTTCTGACCATGTGCAGATACTAGTTTGAAGGTGTTTGGAACAGAAAGTGATATATTATTTTCAGAGAATGCCAGTCAGTCTCTACTATAGGGTGCGTCCATTTTTGTTTTTAAAGCCAAGTGTGACTAGGGCTATATTTAGAGGCATGTGAAAAAATCCAACTTACTTATAACGGGAACGCTCGATGAATATCCTGTTGCTTTCTTAAGAATTATACAATTATGCTCCTAGTCCCTCATTTTTGTATGGAGCTGCCAAAGCTCCTGGGTAACAAAAGAGGAAATTCTTATCCCTTCTGTCCAGTCGCTGAAGTTAATTGTGAACCTTCGTGGTTTTGTTTATGAAGAATGTGAGCATGAAAGTGTTTTTGGAAGATTCTTGAGGAATGTTGGGGACTGATTGCCAATTACTGGACATGTATTTCCTGACATTTTATTTTGCAGGAGGGAAGTGCGTCCGATTGGGGAGATATTTAAGCAGACAGTCCCAGGCTGCATATTTATTCTCAGAACTAACCGTAGCCCTCCCTCGGTCGTATAACAATGCAGATCTGCTATCGCCAAATGTCATCGTACAATATTGATAACGAGAAGTTGAAGAAGTTTAAAAGTCAACAGCTATGGAACAATGACCTTTAAATATAATATAACAAACAGTGCATTCTGTTTCAACATTAGCTCACTTAGCACCCTATATTGTTTTTGTTTTTATTATAGCATTTTTTTTTTCTTATGTGTTTGCAATGTCTGATTCATTTCCTGAAAGTTTAATTAACTGTGTTCCGAAGTTTTTAATTTTCCGGTGGTATCAGAGAAGCTTCAAAAAGGGATTCCCTACTCTGGAGCAGATGTACAAAGGTAATTATTACCATATTAAATACACCATTGCAGACCCCTGTTAGGAAGTACGTACTAGGACTGATAAAGAGAGGAAAAATTCCAATAGCTAATGAGGTAATGTTCAAATTTTGACAGCAACGGATGTTTCTGTGGCAGTCCTCTCTAAATTCCATGCTTTGTTATCAACAAGGGACATGCTTGGTATTGTAGAAACCTTCTGGCTCATTGACAATATCTCAACTAGGTACATCCTACAAAGAAACCATAACCCTAACAACAGGGGAGCATATATGTAAAATATATTTAACCACCGACACAATTTTTTTTTTTAAAAAAAATAATATTAAAGCTTATGTTAAACCAGGCTTTATTGTAAAACAAAAAAGCCAAGTCTAATGTGATGCTTCTGGTGCTCCGGCTGTTGCTGGTGATTATATATTTAACCATTAAAAACCTGTGGCAGAGAAAGCTGTAGCCAAAAAAAAGGACTTCGCTTGTGTATCCTGTAACCCTGACCTCTGGCCTGTTTATCGTTTCTGCTATCTGCTTGTGACCCCTGACCCCGGCTTGTTATCCGGAATTGCTACCTGTTGCCGGCCCTTGACCTCTGTGTGGACCTCACTCCGCTTGCCTGGGTTCTCCCCAGCCGGTACACACTTCACGACCCTCTGCCAGTCTGCAGCCCAGTCTGTCCCCACCACCAGGGGCTCCAGTGAACACCCGATTGGCAGAGTAGATTCCGGGTTGTGTTGTGCCGGCAGGAGGGGTTCCTAACATTATGCAAAAAAAAAGCACAGTCCTCCATGTCTAGGGATACGCACTATACCCTTTTATATATTATTCCAGGGTCTAATTTTGTAGCTTTGAACAATTGGGAGCTTGTCTACTGACTGAAAACTAAACTACATTGTACTTTTCCCTCCAAATATGCGGAGAGATGTTTTGGTATAAGATCAGCTGGTTGCTGTCCGGGCAGCCGCCAGCTTGTTTAAACGAATGCAGTTGTTAATGCCCACCTAAGCATCTATTGTCTATTATTTTCCTGTGAGAAACAGAAGATGAAATGTGCTCGTAGAGGGGAGACTTGAGAACAAACAATCACTCTGAGGGTGTTACGGAAATTATGTCACATACTAATCCTTTGCCAGAAGTTCAGATGAAGTTTGTGATGTTCTTAGCCTAACCTTGGCTCCAGAAGGTTACATAGGATGCATAAGATCACAAGAGAACAAAACAACAGAAACCCACTACTGAATTATACCTTGGTGATGTTGGACGTAGAAGTAGTGATAACTTTAAGGACTTAGCTATATTTAACTTATTATTTTTAATTTGTTGAAAAATATATATTTTCATGTGTTTTAAAAAAAATACAATATATTGTTGTATTTTTAATAAGTGTATTATTTTATTGTTCTTTTAATATGTTGGGGAGAGTATCCTTTTAGACTGAGGTGTCACCGTTGCTATACATGCAGAAGTCTTGTCTATGTGGCTTGTTTAATGACATGACAAAAAGAACAGTGATTGTCTGTAACCCATAGCAACCAATAAGATAACAGCTTATAACAGTCTAGTGCAGGGTTTGGCAACCTTTTTCTATCGGAGTGCCAGCTAAAATCTAGTCAAGCCCAGGTGTGCCTGTTGTGTGTGTATATATATGTATATATATATATATATATATATATATATATATATATATATATATATATATATATACACACACACATACACATACATACATACAGAGCTGCCTAGAGAAATTCATGGCCCCAGTACAGCAACTCCATGGGTCCTCCCTTATAGTTAAGCATGGTTAAAAAAATGTTTTTTTACCATGCAAGTGGTCGTACAATTGGGGGTGTGGCAGTACATCATTGGGGGCGTGTCTAACAGGTGAAAAGCACCAGGCCACCCTCTTACAGAAAAATGCGTTACTCACACATGCCCCCTTGCTCAGCAGCTTTGCTCACATATGTCCCCTCTGCCGACATACTTTAATCACACGTGCCTCCCTCTGCCCAGCACCTGTAGTGACACATGCCCCTCTCCATCACCTTTCGTCACAAATGCCCCCTCTCCAGCACACCTTCTTCTTACCTTATTCTCCACTGCACAGCATGGGGAGATATCCAGCAGCCCGCCGAGTACCATGTGACCACTGCAGTCACATGACCTGGCGTCGGAAGATACCTGAGCTGAAGGGGATTTAGCCACTACCGATCCCCCTGCACTCAATAATTGTTTTTTTAAAAAAAAGTACTTTTAAAATATTTTTTTTTTTTAAAAAATTAGGTCTCCAGAGGGGACTCGGGCCACCAAGCAGGCCCAGGCAATTTGTAGCCGCCCCCTCCCCTCTCTGCGGCTATATATATATAATTATTTCTCATTTTATTAGGCTAATATCATTTTAACAGTAAGGGACCAGCAAAAAAAAATGTTATGCCGCACAGTAGTGCCCCAGTTCACATCATACCTCATAATTGTACCCCCAATTCAAACTTTGCCACAGTTGCCCCCAGAAACACATAGTATTTCACAGTTGCCCCCATAACTACATAGTATGCCACAGTTGCCCCCAGAAACACATAGTATGGCACAGTTGCCCCCAGAAACACATAGTATGCCACAGTTGGCCCCAGAAACACATAATATGCCACAGTTGCCCCCAGAAACACATAGTATAACACAGTTGCCCCCAGAAACACATAATATGCCACAGTTGCCCCCAGAAACACAAAATATGCCACAGTTGCCCCCAAAAACACATAATATGCCACAGTTGCCCCCAGAAACACATAGTATAACACAGTTGCCCCCAGAAACACATAATATGCCACAGTTGCCCCCAGAAACACAAAATATGCCACAGTTGCCCCCAAAAACACATAATATGCCACAGTTGTCCCCAGAAACACATAATATGCCACAGTTGCCCCCAGAAACACATAGTATGCCACAGTTGCCCCCAGAAACACATAATATGCCACAGTTGCCCCCAGAAACACATAATATGCCACAGTTGCCCCCAGAAACACATAGTATAACACAGTTGCCCCCAGAAACACATAATATGCCACAGTTGCCCCCAGAAACACATAGTATGCCACAGTTGCCCCCAGAAACACATAATATGCCACAGTTGCCCCCAATATATTTTATGCCACAGTAATGTCCCCAATATCTCTTATGGCCTGAGAATTGCATCAAAAAATTTTTTAGGACACAAATAAATGAATAAAAAATGATATAATTTTATACTTACCTCTTCCAGGGGTGAAACGGTACGCAAATGTGATTGGGAGGAACTGCGTAGCCGGCAGCAGTTCAGCTCTTCTCCGGCTGTCATTTAGAACAGTCGGACGGTGTGCCAGCACACGTGCCGGGGGTTCCCGACCCCTGGTCTAGTGTATTCAGACTAGTGAAAGCAGATGTCTGATTGGTTGCTCTGGATTACATCACAGCATTGCTCCGCACACCACGTTAGTACATAAGTCCTATAACTAGATGTTTGTCATAAATAACGACATATTAAAGCGTAGCCTCATAACAAATCAGTAAATATATTCAAATGGGATCCTTTTTTTTATATATATTTTATTTTACACATGATATTAAAATATAGTATGAAAGTTATCATTAAAGAATTTGACCATACATATTGGCACATTTTTTTATATATATTGGGATAAAGTACAGCCAACACTGTACTGCTGAAACAATCTAGCTGTTTATGTTAAATGTCAGGATAGCATACACAGAAATTTCAGTGCAATTTATCTCGCAATCCTACGTCTGGCTGTGCAGTAGTTCCCTCACTACTAGTCGGCCACTGACTGGCATCAGTGGCCCCGCCCACAAATGCAAATAGTGGTTTTATCCTCCACCCCAGCACTACAAACTGACCACAGCAAACAACAAATCAATTACATCCATGTGGAACACCTGTGTGTGTGTACGTGCTGAAAGAGGAGCCCAGGGAGAATTTAACCCACTGCCTGCAGGTTGCTCCTGCAGACTAGCTGGGTTTTTACCTATTTCCCTATAGGAGAGGTGTGACAAATAAGCATCTTTGCCGGTGTGTGTGTGCTTGTGTGTATGCTCTATGGGAAAAGTATGGACAAACACTGATTTGAGAGCTCACATCACAGCCAGCTCCAAGATTCAGGTCAAGGGTGAATTCCTTGAAAAGAGACCCCCTGTCACGATATGGGACCACAGACCGGCGATTTGGCACAGAGTGTACCCCAATTTAACTGGCAATGTCTCCTGTACCAATACAGCTCTTATCAGTCTAACTTTTAGTCACTTACCTGCCCCAAATTCCATGGATGTCAGTAATGATTTTTATACTAGGCAAGTAAATGAGTAAAGAATGTAAGGGTTTATTTAACCAAGTTCACCAGCTGAGCTATAACTGGTTTAAGAACAATTACACTAATATAAATCATGTAACATAACATTAGATGGAGAATTACACATAATACAATGACATAGCCCAAGAGCCATTCCTTGGGGCAGCACAAATATTGGCGTTCACCAAAGAGAAAAAAAACATTCAGCTTGTTAAGAGATCTGGGTGCACATCGAAGCAAGAGCAATCAATACACTTCATTTCTGCATCAATCAGGCCCCGGGTATTGGTGTTGCCAATGCCAAAGGAGTGTGTTACTGATTCACTTGGAGGAAGACATAGAGAGCGATTGTCCTTGTGTAATAAAAATGTACGCAGGAAGAGCAATACCATTGGAACCACCTTGACTGGACATGCCACGCTGTGTGATGCATCTAAAGATACCCAACAACCTTTACCAATTTATCAGTCTTAGACTTGCAAATAGGAACTAGGACAATATAGTTGTGCAATAACCACCCCTACAACATCTTGGCATCTTGGGGGGGGGGGGGGGGGGGCGAAACCAAAAAAACAATAAGCAAAGGGTCCAAATCCTGGTTCATCCCGATCCTCTAGCCACTTATCGGCACAGTAAGGATTACCAAGAGTGGCACTGAATCCAACAGACCCTGCAGCATCAAGAGCAAGAATGACCAGTATACATCTGCAAAAAGAGACCAACCAAACCTGCCAATCATCTCAGAAAAGCCCTGCAAATCTGATACAATACATGGGGGGGGGGAAGGTCTTAACACATTTTGTAGCCAAAGACAATCTCCTGCAAAAATACATGCATGTAATTTTGTGACGTGCTACATGTGTAATTTATGTCTGCGGGTTTATATTAGAGATGAGCGGGCTCGGATTCCGCTAATCCGAGCCCACCCGAACAGTGCGGATCCGAACGGGATCCGAGCACTGTTCGGATATTTCCAGCGGGCAAAAAAATTGAAAACGCTCTGTCGTCCAAGTCTCGCATTGAATCTCACGAGGGGTGGGAGGGAGGGCCCAGAATAATTCCATCTTGAACCTCTTTTTTTGGCATTATGTGCTCAAGCTACCTCGGTGCAACCTTTTGGCCTAAAAACAATATTGTGAGGTGTTCAGAATAGACTGGAAATTAGTGGAAATGATTGTTATTGAATATTATTGAGGTTAATAATAGCGTAGGAGTGAAAAAAAAAACACAAAACTGGTTTTTAGCACTTTTTATGCTTTTTTAAAAATAAATCAGAACCAAAACCTTCCGTTGGATGTTTTGGCAAAACAAATCAGAACCCAAAACCTCAAGCTAATCAGAACCCAAAACCCAAAACACTAAAAGTGGCCGGTGCACACCCTTAGTTTGTATGGCTGCTCTAGCAATCAGAGTCTTTTGTAGTGCAATTTAGGAAATAAAAGCAAGCATTTAATTGGTTGTTATGGGATACATGTGGAGCAGTTATTATAATTGCCCCTGTTAAGTTTTCATAAGTTCTTTTTTGTATTCTTTGCTGATTCGCTGTGTGTGTGCTGTTCCTTTTTCCCCCTCTTATCTTGTCACGTGGATTTATGACGTTACTACTTTTGCAGGCTATTATAGAAAAGGCTATTTTCACTGGTAGTAGTCATTCCTGCGAAGACGATCATACTAACACTACTTACAGCGACAGCAAAATCCCGACCTGGAGTCAATTCCGACATGCTGAAAAACTGACTGAGAAGAATTCCGGCATTAGAACATAGCGGCAGTGACATTCACGTCACTTCCAATCGCGACTGTTATATTTATGCTATTAAGGTGGCAATGCCAGGACCCGACGAGTGTCTACTGTCCGGCCCTCCCTAAAACACATTACACACCCGCCGGGTTCTCATATTGAACGTCACTGCCGGTATGTTCTGACTGCCTGAAATCTTCTCAGCCAGTTTTCCAGCAAATCGGGAATTTGCTCCAAGTCGGTATTACAGTATACGGAATTTACATATCACTGTAAGTCGTGTCGCAATAATCCTCTTCGCAAGCTACTACCCCACCCATTCTCACATCTATGTGTTTAAAAATATGTGCGATTTTGATGCACTTTACGTATGCCTTTAATACGCAAAGCAAGATTCCATTTAGTTGAATGAATGGAACAGGCAGGGGCTGGCAGATATCAGCCCGGGGGCGCACAGATGGCCGCATCACGACACGGAATGCGGCCGCATCACCGTAAAAATCAGCGATATTGCATCCGGGGGGCGGGCGGCCGCCCTAACAGAGGTGATTCTGAGTGACCCGGGGGGCATCGCCCCTGGAATGGAAAATGTATTCTAGGGGCTCGATAACCTTGGGATGTTGTCTGCACTGAACAAGCAGTGTGGTCCTGACCAAGTTTATCCTGCTTGTAAGGACTCTAGAATGTAAGCTCTAATGGTCAAGGTCCTCTCTACCCTTTGTATTCCGTCAATCTATCTTGTTTGCATGTCCGTGTTTACATTGTACACTGTATATTGTCTGCCGTACTGTGCTCGCTGTGAATATTGCCGACTTTGCTGTATGCTGAGTTTATTGCAATTACGTATTATTACTGCAGGTGTTTGTGCAATATTGTTGCCGTACGGCGCTACGGAATCTGTGGTGCCTTATAAATATACAATGATGTTGATGATGATGAGACTTATAATATTTATGTTAAAAAATGTGATTGTTCCCCTTTAAATGTCTACTGGTTCATACGTACTATACAGTTAGATAAAGGAGCACTAAACTAATTACATTACATCAACCAATCATTTCATTGAAAGATGGACAGCTTTATTATTAACAATTAATGCGCTGTGTAACTGAGAGAAGAGTACCCCCGTTCTTCATCTGCTCTCTCCAAGGTATTTCTTTCCCTCTTCTTAACACCGTTCTGTTTCAAGAAACCCACCTGTCTCTAGTAGGAGGGGGTCCGAGGTTTATGAAGCAGCTGCTCTATAGCAGAAGAATGTTTAGAGAGCTCAAAACACAAGTCCCGTCTTCTATTAGCCTATAAGTGATGGAAGAAAATGATAAAAATACAATACTAATAACACACACATACATACTGCAAGGGAGACAAAAGACATTTTTATATATGTTCTTGGTCTGTTGCATTCTGCCATTCTCAGCACATTGCACAGTGTGTTTCTGATGTTTGAGGCTGAATTTGCATTCTGTGGTCCTAGGTGATTTTTCCTCTACCTCCCTGCCAGAGGCGGAACTAGCAAATTGTGGGCCCCGGTGCCGGTAGGAGGGGAAGAGGATACAGTGGCCCTCGTCTCTCTACATCTGCCATGCAGTGGGCCACATTATCTCCATGGGCTCCAGTGCACACGGCACCTGATTCACCAATGGTAGTTACGCCATTGCTCTCTCCCACTACCATAAATCTCCATGGCTCCAAACCTCATTGTATCCAACCCAGGGGTGTACCAATAGGGCCTCTTTTGGCCATTGAGAGCATGTGCTGGACTGAGCCCTCCCCCTCACTATGCTCCATTAAAAGCAGGATGGAGGGCCCGGGAGGTGAGAATGGCATCATTGGGTCCCTACCCAAATATCGTTACGGAGCCCAGCAATGCACAACTCCGCCACTGATCCCAACTCTTTATAACAAATGCATGGAAATGATTTGTCCCTAATTCATACTTGCCTACTTTTCACACCACATTTCCGGGAGTTGTGGATGTGAAGCGTTGAAAGAAGAGGTGGACGTGAGTTATTGACGCCATTTGTATCATCAGGCGGGTGGGGCAAAGTGTATAATGATGCTAATGTTGTCATCATCCCCTTACCCACTCAGTGTGTCGTTAGGTTGGTGGAGTTTGATTATATGATTTGCATCATCACCGCGTGTTCCCAACCATCTTGCAAGTAGATAAGAATCACCTGTAGTCCCGGATGGTCTCACTCTAATCCAGGAGAATATGCGCCGAACCAAACCAATGCTTAAATGTACACAGATCTGCCAAACAAGAGAAATTTCGGGGACCAGTACAGCAACTTCCTGGGGCCCTTTCCACAACCACAGAAGGGGGATGGGGCCAGGCCAGGTTGGTGACCTACCACTTCACAGGCAGTTCTGGACCCCGGTACTTTGTATAAGCTCCACCCCCCCCCCCTCGACACACCTGTATATAAATATAAAATTATTTACACATAGACTGAAAACATTAAATAAAAATGACACAAAGAGTGATCAGAAATCCGACCCTGCGACTGTTCTGTGCTAGACCAGCCTATTCGACTTTACAAGCATCCAGGACTGAATGAATGCCTATATATTTTCATACGGTTTGCACAATCACACAGCGGTTATATGTCAGAACGCTTCGGAATTGATATGTGAAAGAGCACTGAGGAAGAAAAACTTTTGTCGCCGCCAAGTATTTGCTTTTAATTTCATCTTCGTTGCAAACATAAAATTTGACAGCAGATAAGAACCGCTTGGCCAATTTAGTCTGCCCATTTTTAACCTATGGTGACCCCAAACTCTATTTGATCCTCTATTCTTAGTAAGTATAACCTTATGTCTATCCCAAATATGTTTATATTGCTCTACTAAATTAGCCTCTACCACCTCTGATGGGAGGCTATTCCACTTATCCACTACTTCTGTGAAGTATTTTTCCCTAGAACATATCTCCCTCCAGTGTCAGTACATGTCCTCGTGTTCTAATAACTTCTTTTCCTTTGAAGAATGTTTCCCTCCTGTACCTTGTTACAAGTTACAACCCTTGATGTATTTGAACGTTTCTTCATGCGACAATAAACATCAGAGCTTGGAGAGCGTTCTTTGGAAATTCCAGTGACGTCTAAGCCGATCAGCTGCACGTGAAGCAGAAAACTTAGATCTGTTGCAGGAATTTATATTCATTTTTGCTGCATGTCTGTCCTTGCCAGTCCTTAGTGCAAGAGGCTTTCTGCCCTGATCTTGAACGATACTCAACCATCACAATATTCGGGAAAAGTTAAGTTACAAACTGAAGTTGAATGTCAACAAAACCTTGTTCATTGACGTTTGCATTGCGGTTAATTGGGATAACATAAAAATGTTCACCAGGTTACCTTGACTTAAACACCCTCAGCAATCACTTGGGAGTTTTTCTCCAACCTTTAATGAAAGGACACTTTTATTCTGTAGTCTGCACTTGTTTTGAGCAAAATGTCATTCATTGTTTGAAAGTTAAAAACCTCTAGTTAAAAGTGAAGCATCAGTTAGAAAATGTTTCTGTTGTACTTGTATAAAGATTCTTGTTATTTTAAGTAACTTTATTTACTTTAACTTTATTGGGCAGCACGATGGCTAAGTGGTTAGCACTTCTGCCTTACAACACTGGGGTCATGAGTTCAATTCCGGACTATGGCCTTATCTGTGAGGGGTGTGTGTGTGTGTTTTCTCCAGGTGCTCTGGTTTCCTCCCACACTCCAAAAACATATTTGTTAGTTAATTAGTTGCTAACTAATTGACCCTAGTCTGTGTGTGTTAGGGAATTTAGACTGTAAGCCCCAATGGGGGCTATACAGTCTATATAAATAAATGGTAATAATAATAATTTACCCATTCATAGCTGGAGCAATTTATCCTTTATCTATTGCATCGGTTCCACCTGGGATTGCTTGTACTTATTTCAAAGTAACCAATTTGATGTTGTTTTTTTAACAGAAGAGATCATCATCATCATCATTTATTTATATAGCGCCACTAATTCCGCAGCGCTGTACAAAGAAATCATTCACATCAGTCCCTGCCCCATTGGAGCTTACAGTCTAAATTCCCTAATATAGACACACACTCACACATAGACAGACAGACAGAGAGAGAGAGACTAGGGTCAATTTTGACAAAGCCAATTAACCTACTAGTATGTTTTTGGAGTGTGGGAGGAAACTGGAGCACCCGGAGGAAACCCACGCAAACACAGGGAGAACATACAAACTCCACACAGATAAGGCCATGGTCAGGAATCAAACTCACGACCCCCAGTGATGTGAGGCAGAAGTGCTAACCACTAGGCCACTGTCATTCTTTTTGTGGAATATTGAATGAAATTTATTTTTAGTTCATAGGCATTAGGGAAAATTGGCAGAAGCAATATCCACTTTGTGTCAGTATAATTTGTAGTTCAATGGGCATCTTAAAAATCTTTAAAGTAGTGATGTTAAAAACCTGGGCTTCTGAGCCACGGTTCTACTGCCAGCGCCAGTGTAGTTAGAGTTTTGAAAAGTAAGGAGAGCACTGAAGAGAAGGGGAAAAACTCCAAGGACAAATTTGAACAATTGGGTAAATAATAGTATACATTGCACTTATACTTTTTCAGAGAACTTCCAAAAGATCAAATGCAAGTTGGATTTTATTTGGTAAAGATAAGATGGTATGCACTGGCCACTTCCTAGTCATTGAACAGTGTTTTGACAATATCTGATGTCCACAATGGTAAGGATAGATCAGCCAGGCTGTAGTATAACCCATTCTGCATTTTAGGAGGCTCAATCCTACCTCCTTTCACAAATACAGAATCACATCTTCCTGAATTTTTCTTATTACCTGTATACATTCATTCACTTTTTAACTATGATTCAACATATGTATATAATTCATTTAATTAAATGAAATTTGATGTATAGTATTTTCCATAACAGGGTGTTTTGCACAAACCTACAAAACACTTCTAAAAAAAAAGATTAAGTCATAGTCATATTGACCTAATTAACATATTTTGCAGGCAGTGTCTGGATCCCAAAGATGTGATAAATTAGTCAATGTAATGCAATTTGGAAAACAGAGCGGAATCATATCAGAAAGCAGCATGATTCTCTATAAATCAAAGATTTTATTCCTGTGAAACCACACTGAGTAGATAAGAAAGACTCCAGCCTAAGCAAGACACAGGACTGGAAAAATTAAAACTGAATAAACATTCTTAATATTTGAATGTACAACAACGCTCTAGAAGATGGGCCTAGATTAATGATAAAGACAGGATTAGATAATCCACTCATTTGATTTTCTCATAGTTACGTAAATAAAAATCATACCAATGAACTTTCAGAGCAACTAGTGGTCTGTGTAAATGAGATCTGTAGCGCTTTACAACGGGGAACAAACAATAATAAAATACTAGATAACACATACAGACAGTATGAGGGCCCTGCCTGCAAGCTTACAATATTACAGTTTATTTTCTAATTCCATTGTCCCTCCATAACATTTAGGTAGAGCTTGTCCCCCCTTTCCCACAACAATTGGTGCCCACTATTGCTCTCTGGACTTCACTTCTCCACTCTGGTTATCGTTTCACCATCTTACTATGCCATCCACCTTTTCCCCCAAAGTCTTGCCTTCTATTCTCTGTATCCCAAAAACTGGAGGTGGAAGAAGTACACCTGATAGTCCCATTTGGAAGGCTCCCATCAGCTTTGTGTCTCAGTTGAGCAGCACATTTCTCATCTGGCTGATAATTAACCTTTATTTATATGGTGTAACAAAGGTCTGCAGTGCCATACATGGCGGTAGTATAAACAAGGCAGACAGTTCACATAAACAAACAGAAGTTCACAAAAACCTCATATAGCTTGTGACAGAGTCACTGGAAGGAGGCTGAATGACAGAGGTATGTGTCCCAGGCTTCCAGCATTGTGTACGTTAAAACACCAGGGAGAATGTGTAGATGTGTGGGTAAAGCTTCCCACAGGGTATTTCCCGGCGCTAAAAAAACATGGTAAGAGTCCCTGGTGTTATGTATGGAGAAAGAGAAGGGTGGGCTCCATACATAAGGCCCAGTCCGGGTCTTCTGGCCTGCCAGTCTCTAAACAGACTGATCAAGAGATGCACCTGTGAGGTGCCTGTGAAAAGGCAGCTAGAATATGCAATCATTGTCTCAGACCTGGGGAGGAGGTGAGTTGTCTCCCGAGACACTCTGCTGTGGTGAGCAATGATATGTTGAGTGTGTGTTTGGACCCAAGGTCCAACACCTGAAAGAGGGTGTTGCTAAAATGTATTAGCTAGTATCCAGACGGCTAGGATTTTTATTTATGTTTTGTTTGCAAGCTGGTGAATAAACTAGCTGTGTCTTTTAACCTCTGGACTTGTGTGGTTTGCTGCTGCTGCTGCTGTTTGTCCCCATCTACCCCAGGAGATGGTACCTATTCCCTGATGGTGTCACAAGCTGTAGAGCAGACAAGCATGGGTAATAAATATGTGTAGTAATACAAGAGCAGTACGAAAAATGTAATTGTATTACAAAGGGCAATTCTCTGGCAATTACAAGGATAGCTGGAGGTGTAAAAGGAGGTGTAGGAAGCACGTGGATAAGATGGGGAGGTAGGGTACAAGAGGAAGAAGGGCCCTGCCCGTGAGAGTTTATAAGCTAAAAGGGTGGGGTTGGGGTAAAAAAATGAGGTGGTGACACGTAGAGGGGAAGATGGAGGTGGACAGTAAGGAGAGGTTAGGCAGCGGTCTGGTAGATGAGATTTGAGGGAGATTTTGAAACACTGGAGGCTGGGGGAGAGTCTGATAGAGTGAGGGAGTGCATTTGAGAAATAGGGAGCAGCGCAGGAAAAGTCTTAGAGAAGGAACCAAGAAGTAGTAATCGGAGAGGTGGCAGTCATTCTCCAACCAGAAGGGGAAGAGGGACTGTGCAATGAGATTATATTAGAGGTGTAGGGGGAGAGGAGATGGCCAGAGCTTGTAATCTTGATCTGAGTGACAGGATCAATGCCTTATTTGGCTATAAACGTAAGTGGTTAAATTGGATATGAACAGTCCACTTGAAGCATGGGTTTAGAGGCTGGATCTCCTCCTCCTCATCATCATCAGCAGCAGCTATTTATATAGCACTACTAATTCCGCAGCGCTGTACAGAGAACTCACTCACATCAGTCCCTGCCCCATTGGAACTTACAGTCTTAATTCCCTAGCATACACACAGACAGACAGACACACAGACTAGGGTCAATTTTTTAGCAGCCAATTAACCTACCAGTATGTTTTTGGATTGTGGGAGGAAACCGGAGCACCCGAAGGAAACCCATGCAAAGACGGGGAGAACATACAAACTCCACACAGATAAGGCCATGGTCGGGAATTGAACTCATGACCCCAGTGCTGTAAGGCAGAAGTGCTAACCACTGAGCCACTGTGCTCCTCCAAAACACATTAGGTTCTGAACAGACCAATAGTGGTCATCTTCCATCTGCATTCTACATGCAAGTTAATAAATCAATTCGGATCAGACTCTGGTCAAATTAAGTTGGACATAAATTGGGATGATATTTAAGGGAAGTTAAGGGAATTAGCCTCAAAGTGGGATCTTTGAAAATAAATCTTGGTGGTGGAATTTTGAATTAATAATGAGCTTGTGATATAAAAAGTAGAAATGTAATAATTTTGAGACACACTTGGTGGTTTTCTCCCTATTCTGTTCTTGTTCAACTCTGAATGTTAATAGCAAAATCTCAGCCATGCTCTTTTTTTCAAGATTTTGTGCAAAATCAACATCACTGCTTCCAAAAATAAAGAATAAAACATGTATTGTACTATTTTTACTATAGTGACCTGCGGTATAGATTATAAATGCAATATTAATTTCCTTTAAAATTGCAGGTTAAAGAAAACATGACAGACAAGATATAACCTTGCAGATATACTATTTGCCCCTGGCATTAGCTAGACCTTAAATAATTGATGGGTTTCACCATCTCCAATCAATTGTCACTTCCGTTTCATTTTAGATGGAAGAATTGCTTATAGGCTTTCTACTAGCAGCTGAAAAAGATGCATATGAAGCCTTTGTCTATTTTTATCATGTAATATAATAAAACGTATTAGAATTAATTATTCATGGAGCTTCATTTCTCCGCATAAAAAATGGCTTACATTACCTTGTTTGACATAAGAGAGAATTGTCATTTAGATGTATAGATATTTATACTCTGCACTCACAAAATACACAATTAATGCTGTTCTAACTACTTTTCTATATTTTAAACAGGGACTGTTAGTTCCACATATTGCAATATATGTTAAGCTGACCAACTCACGCCAAAGTCATCCCATTCTGGTCAGTCCTAACATGATCAAATGCTATGTTGATATTTTGCACTCACCAAATACACAATTAATGCTGCTCTAACTACTCTTCTATATTAAAAATAGGGACTGTTAGTTCCATATATTGTAATATGTGATAAACTGACCAAGTCACGCCAAAGTCTTCCCTTCTGGCCAGTCCTAACTTGACATATATATCGATCAGCCACAACATTGAATCCACCTATTGTGTAGATACCCCAATGTGCTGCCAAAATAGCTTTGACATTTCGAGGCATGAACCCCACAAGACCTCTGTGGTATCTGGCACCAAGACGTTAGCAGCAGATCCCACAAGTCCGATAAGTTGCGAGGTGGGGCCTCCATGGCTCAGAATTGTTCTTCCAGCACATCCCACAGATGCTCAATCGGACATGAAAAAACAGTCAGTATTTAACTTATGTGCAAAACAGAAAACTAATTTGCACCCCTTGCATTGTAACATGGTTTTGTCCAGGAGACTGAAATAAGAAATTTCTCAAGTTAAGATCCTTAATGAATCAGGCCCTATGTTTTTAGCAACATCTTTTTCTATGCAAGCCACAGACATGGATGTCATGTGAATTTAAGATTGTCCTGTCAATGAGAGATATTTTCAAAAGTTTCAGGACATTGGAGAAATTGTATTAATGTCGAAAATTGGAGTATGGAACGTTATATTATTTATAATTAGATTTTGTAAGACACTGGAAGATTGGATTCGGAAGGGGGGGCGGGGGGTCTATTTGACACTTTCTGCAATAAACTCCTTACCTTCAATGTTTGCATCAATTAAATAGATCTTTGTGTGTAAGGGAACACCAAAGCCATAAGTCTAAGAGGAGAGTATTAACTAGCACAGGTACAACACAGTTCTAAGAATAAGGTTTTATTGATAGAAAAAGAGAGCAACCTATTAGAGTAATCCATTTTCAACTCACTACAATCTCTCTATTTTTAGGCACCGAAACAACAACTGAGGTGGATGAGTGAATATGTAGATCTGAAAACAGCTGGCAATGGAAAATTCCCCTGATATTTGCAGTGAAGGAAAAAGAATGTGAATGTGTAAAATCCAAATTTCATGTGATTGTCTGCATTTGTAAAAATCAAATCCTTTCGACCTCTATACTGTGGAAAGAGCATGACCTTGATAGAATCAATCTGCAATAAATGACTACTTGGCTTGAATAATGTATGAATAGCATATTTAAATACATGTTTGCCTTAAAATTTTATATATATATATATATATATATATATATATATATATATATATATATCTCAATACAGATACAAGAAAGGCACTTGACTAATTATCAGCAATAATTCAATAAAGTCCAATGATATGGATACAGTTCTTATAGACACTTCCCATGTGCAGGCGGATGCCAATCCTCCACAAACCAATCAGTGCATAGTGGAAATAGTATCTACAAATAAAAGCAAAGAGGACAAGGTGCACAATAGTGTAGTATGTATGTAGTAGGTATATCAAAGGTGTATATCAAAGCCAGAATGGTCTATAAGTACACCCAATCCTCATCACCAAAGAGAGGTATAAAGTAAATGAGCCAGAGTACTTGTGCAGTAATTTCATCAAAGTGTAACACCATCCACTCTTATGTGTATATACGCGTACCAAATTTAAAATCTTTAAGGCTGATCTGTGTGGATATCCAAGGAATGCTGTATCAGGTCAAACAGTCTCCCAATGGAAATGAATCAAATACAATCCAATGGTGTGATATCTCAGTAATACAATTTATTACATGTACATATAGCACTCACATTTCAGGTATCAGAAAATCAGCTCATCTGCAATCGATAATAGACCAACACAAAAGGCAAGTTTTGCCTTTAAAGACATTGCCGGTTCAAATCTTCCCTGCAAAGTCGCCGATTATCCTCCGACTTGCAAAAACCACAGATTGATACATTTTACCCCCAGGAATAGTGAGGAAAGCTAAACAGAAAAGAGAAAAGAATGGAGAGAGAGGTTGTACCTCATATTATTGTGGCCATTGTCCAATTGTTCTAGTTGTTTGAGGCAAAATTAATTAACAATATAAATTACACTAATATTAATCTTATTTCTCAAATCAGCACTTATTTATTTTATACATGTGGGAAATACAAAGAAGTTCAATAAACTACGAAAAAAAATGAGTGGAATCTAAAACTTCAAATACCTGTCAAGATTATGATCTAAATAATATCTAGTACATTATCCCATCTCTCTGCATATATTCTTCTGTCAAGGGATATCAATCCATCCGGTACCCTCCCCCACCCTTTCATCCACTCTTATTGAAATATCTATCTGAGGCAATTAGAGATGGGCGGGTCCGGTTCTCCGAGAACCGAACCCACCCGAACTTTGGGTATCCGAGTACCGAGCTGAGCAGCTCGGTACTCTCCCGCCCATTCCGAATCCAAATCGAGGCCGAACGTCATTGTGACGTCGTCGGATCTCGGGACTCGGTTCTCGCGATACTTCAACTTTATAAATACACGCCTCCACAGCAATCCATCGCCATTTGACAGAGGGAGAGAGCAGGGTGTAGTCATAGGCTAATTAGAGCAGGGACAGAGAATACCATATTGTTCTTGCAATTGCTCTAACCAAAATCGCTAGTGCAGAGAGGAGGATAGAGGTTTATTATTTTTTCTTCATATTTGGCACTCCCCAGCGCTTTTGGGGTGTCCCCCATAATTGTGCATTAATATTTCTGGCTGTCAAAAGTCATATCTGTCAGCAGTATCTACTAAATAATTTGTAGCACACCTCAGTGTTTTTGGGGTGTCCTCCCTAATTGTGCATTAATATTTCTGGCTGTCAAAAGTCATATCTGTCAGCAGTATCTACTCAATAATTTTTAGCACTCCTCAGTGTTTTTGGGGTGTCCTCCCTAATTGTGCATTAATATTTCTGGCTGTCAAAAGTCATATCTGTCAGCAGTATCTACTCAATAATTTTTAGCACTCCTCAGTGTTTTTGGGGTGTCCTCCCTAATTGTGCATTAATATTTCTGGCTGTCAAAAGTCATATCTGTCAGCAGTATCTACTCAATAATTTTTAGCACTCCTCAGTGTTTTTGGGGTGTCCTCCCTAATTGTGCATTAATATTTCTGGCTGTCAAAAGTCATATCTGTCAGCAGTATCTACTCAATAATTTTTAGCACTCCTCAGTGTTTTTGGGGTGTCCTCCCTAATTGTGCATTAATATTTCTGGCTGTCAAAAGTCATATCTGTCAGCAGTATCTACTCAATAATTTTTAGCACTCCTCAGTGTTTTTGGGGTGTCCTCCCTAATTGTGCATTAATATTTCTGGCTGTCAAAAGTCATATCTGTCAGCAGTATCTACTCAATAATTTTTAGCACTCCTCAGTGTTTTTGGGGTGTCCTCCCTAATTGTGCATTAATATTTCTGGCTGTCAAAAGTCATATCTGTCAGCAGTATCTACTCAATAATTTTTAGCACTTCTCAGTGTTTTTGGGGTGTCCTCCCTAATTGTGCATTAATATTTCTGGCTGTCAAAAGTCATATCTGTCAGCAGTATCTACTCAATAATTTTTAGCACTCCTCAGTGTTTTTGGGGTGTCCTCCCTAATTGTGCATTAATATTTCTGGCTGTCAAAAGTCATATCTGTCAGCAGTATCTACTCAATAATTTTTAGCACTCCTCAGTGTTTTTGGGGTGTCCTCCCTAATTGTGCATTAATATTTCTGGCTGTCAAAAGTCATATCTGTCAGCAGTATCTACTCAATAATTTTTAGCACTCCTCAGTGTTTTTGGGGTGTCCTCCCTAATTGTGCATTAATATTTCTGGCTGTCAAAAGTCATATCTGTCAGCAGTATCTACTCAATAATTTTTAGCACTCCTCAGTGTTTTTGGGGTGTCCTCCCTAATTGTGCATTAATATTTCTGGCTGTCAAAAGTCATATCTGTCAGCAGTATCTACTCAATAATTTTTAGCACTCCTCAGTGTTTTTGGGGTGTCCTCCCTAATTGTGCATTAATATTTCTGGCTGTCAAAAGTCATATCTGTCAGCAGTATCTACTCAATAATTTTTAGCACTCCTCAGTGTTTTTGGGGTGTCCTCCCTAATTGTGCATTAATATTTCTGGCTGTCAAAAGTCATATCTGTCAGCAGTATCTACTCAATAATTTTTAGCACTCCTCAGTGTTTTTGGGGTGTCCTCCCTAATTGTGCATTAATATTTCTGGCTGTCAAAAGTCATATCTGTCAGCAGTATCTACTCAATAATTTTTAGCACTCCTCAGTGTTTTTGGGGTGTCCTCCCTAATTGTGCATTAATATTTCTGGCTGTCAAAAGTCATATCTGTCAGCAGTATCTACTCAATAATTTTTAGCACTCCTCAGTGTTTTTGGGGTGTCCTCCCTAATTGTGCATTAATATTTCTGGCTGTCAAAAGTCATATCTGTCAGCAGTATCTACTCAATAATTTTTAGCACTCCTCAGTGTTTTTGGGGTGTCCTCCCTAATTGTGCATTAATATTTCTGGCTGTCAAAAGTCATATCTGTCAGCAGTATCTACTCAATAATTTTTAGCACTCCTCAGTGTTTTTGGGGTGTCCTCCCTAATTGTGCATTAATATTTCTGGCTGTCAAAAGTCATATCTGTCAGCAGTATCTACTCAATAATTTTTAGCACTCCTCAGTGTTTTTGGGGTGTCCTCCCTAATTGTGCATTAATATTTCTGGCTGTCAAAAGTCATATCTGTCAGCAGTATCTACTCAATAATTTTTAGCACTCCTCAGTGTTTTTGGGGTGTCCTCCCTAATTGTGCATTAATATTTCTGGCTGTCAAAAGTCATATCTGTCAGCAGTATCTACTCAATAATTTTTAGCACTCCTCAGTGTTTTTGGGGTGTCCTCCCTAATTGTGCATTAATATTTCTGGCTGTCAAAAGTCATATCTGTCAGCAGTATCTACTCAATAATTTTTAGCACTCCTCAGTGGTTTGCGCTCAGAATGGATTCAAAGCAGTCCACATATGATCTAAATGAGCAACCAGGTTCTGTCACCAGTCCTGATGTTAGTGTTCCCAGTACGTCATCTGGCCAAGGCGATGTCAAACAACAGAGTGTTTTCAAATTAGTGCAAAAAACAAAAACCAAAAAAAAATTTACTGTATTGAAGCGAAAAAGAAGTGTAACTGAGCAAAAGTTAAGTGACGATAAAAAAAAAATTGCAAGCATGCCATTCTACACACGCAGTGGCAAAGAGAGAATGAGGCCTTCACCTTTGGCTATTAGTGGCAGATCCCAAAAAGTTACCCAGGCTACAATTGGTGCACAACTACTGTTACGCGTCAAAGCTGAGCTGCAAGATACCAGTGAGGCATTACAGGAGAATATTTGCTCTGATTCACAAATGACAACAATCCCTGTGGAGAGTCCATCCAACAGTGGGATGTCTAATCGTGAGCATTCTGCTGATGTGTGCCTTAATAGCCCGAGTGTAGCCGGTGATACCCAAATTGAGGATGCCACTTTGGAATTAGAAGAGGATGAGGGGGAGATTTGTGTAGGCGACGAGGGCGCTAATGAGGATGTTGATGAGGATGAGGTTGTTTGTGTAAGTCCTGCACCAGTGGCAGCAGTTCTGGCACGTGACAAGAAAAAGGCCATTGTCATGCCTGGGCATAAAACAAAAAAATCCACTTCTTATGTGTGGAATTATTTCTACCCAAATCCAGACAACAATTGTATAGCCATTTGTAGTGTATGTGAAGCCACAGTCAGTCAAGGGAGGGACCTTAACCATCTTGGAACCTCGTCTATGTTACGCCATCTAACGAGAGTTCATGGCAAAGTGTTGGGAAAAGCTGAAAGTTCTTCCCAAAAGAATACAAGCACTCCCTCATCAGCTAAGACCCTCCGCTCACCGACATACCGATGGCTACAAAATACACCCACCACACCATCCTCATCAATATCCTCAGTAGCGCTCGGAGTTAGCCCGGCATCCCACTTAAGGCTGGATGACTCCGGCACTATTATTGATTCCTCTGAAGAAAGCGTTAGTCCTGCTGCTGCTGTTGCTGCTGCTGGGGGTGAATCGTCATCCCAGAGGCAGGTGAATAAAATGAGCAGTCCTACATTTCAGCAATTAACTGTGAAACAATCATTTGCGAGGGGAAGCAAATATGACAGCAGTCACCCAGTCGCCAAGCGAATCACAGACGCCATGGCTGCAATGTTAGTGTTAGATCTGCGTCCAATCTCCACAATAAACGCAGCTGGTTTTTCACAGTTAATTGAGGTTTTGTGTCCGCGTTACAGAATTCCATCGCGACACCATTTCTCCCGTAAAGCTATTCCACAACTATACCAAAAAGTGTGTAAAAATGTAGAGATTGCGCTGAAAAATGCCATTCTGCCCACTGTTCACTTAACCACAGATATGTGGACAAGTGGAAGTGGCCAAACCAAAGACTATATGACTGTGACAGCCCACTGGGTTGGTCATTCACCTTCACCAGCAGGAACAGCAGCAGCATGTACACCACTACGTAACATTTGTCACAGGCAGGCCACTCTTTGTATCACCGGCTTCACTAACAGGCATACGGCTGACAATTTGTTACGCAAACTGAGAGATGTGATTGATGCATGGCTTATACCACTCGGACTCTCCCCAGGGTATGTCATTTCAGATAACGCCAACAATATAGTGCGAGCATTACAGCTGGGTGATTTCCAACATATTCCCTGTTTTGCTCACACCATCAACTTGGTGGTGCAGAGCTTCCTACGAAATAACCGTGAGGTGCAGGAGATGCTTTCGGTGGCCCGTAAAATTTCAGGCCATTTCAGGCATTCAGCCACAGCATGTAGGAGATTACAGCAGCTCCAAGAGCAGTTTAACTTGCCCTGCCACCAACTTAAGCAAGAGGTGGTAACTCGGTGGAATTCCACCCTGTACATGCTTCAGAGGATGGAGGAACAGCGCAAAGCCATCCAAGCATATTGCACAAGTCATGACATTGGGAAAGGAGGGGGGATGTATTTCACTCTTGCACAGTGGGGAATCCTTTCAGTGCTGTGCAAGGTGCTGAAACCATTTGAAGTTGTGACATGTGAGGTCAGTGCAGACTCTGCTAGTTTGAGCCAAGTCATTCCTTTAATTAGACTATTGGAAAAGCAGCTTGAGAAAATGAAGGAGGAGCTGAAAGCAAGCAATTCAGCAAAGTATGTTGGCCTTGTCGATCAAGTACTTAATTCGCTTCACAATGATCCTCGAGTTATTAAGATCTTGAACTCGGATCAGTACGTTTTGGCCACTGTGCTTGATCCAAGGTTTAAAACCTACATTGAGTCTTTACTTGTAAATGAGCGAGATGTGAACTTTTGCAAGGAGCTATTGCTCAGCAAGTTGGCCGCTGAACTGGGCCTCGGCTTGACGACGTGTCCTCCTTCACTTTCTCAAGCTGTTGCTCGTAAAAAATTAAATTTCCAAAAAAGAAGCAGGGAAGACACAGGGGGCAGACGAGAACAATTTAACATCTGGGCTGGTTTGAAGGATTTTTCAAAAAAAAGTGTCACTTTGCCCATAAGTCCATCCAATATGAGTATAAACATGCAAAGGATGGTGGAGGATTACTTTCAAGAGGTAGTTGATATGGAAATGTCAGACAGTCCCTTTCCTTACTGGGAAGAAAAGCAGGCCATTTGGAAACCCATGTACAAACTTGCTTTACAATACCTAAGCTGCCCACCCTCCAGTGTGTACTCTGAACGAGTGTTCAGCACAGCAGGGAACTTAGTCAGTGATCGCCGTAGAAGGTTACTTCCCAAAAATGTGGAGAAAATGATGTTTATAAAAATGAACTACATCTTCCACGAGGAAGGCCTTCACCATCCAAGACATCCAAGCACTGACTGTTCTCTAATGGCGGATTCAAGCGGCGATGAATTGATAGTCTGTGATGATGACGTACACACTGATGAGGGTGAGGATGAAGCTGAAGATGATGCCGATAACATCTTTTTAAAACTTTCTATGTAAGTGTAGGGTGCAATCTACCCCCAAAGAGGAAAGGGACTTGTGGCATTTCCATATCACATACCATCTTGAAAGGCTGCTGTTAGGGCAATTTATCCTTAAGGGTAGGGTGTCATAGACAGAGTGACCCTAAACTGGCTTTGTCCATTTTTCATAATATTGTACAGTCTATAATGGCTGAATTTTTTAGTATTTTATACAAGTGGAGGGGGGCCTAGAGAGACAGAAACCAAACTGGCTTTCTCCATGTCAATTAATATTGTACAGTCTATAATGGCTGAATTTTTTGGTATTTTATACAAGTGGAGGGGGGCCTAGAGAGACAGAGTGACCCCAAACTGTCTTTCTCCATGTCAATTAATATTGTACAGTCTATAATGGCTGAATTTTTTAGTATTTTATACAAGTGGAGGGGGGCCTAGAGAGACAGAAACCAAACTGGCTTTCTCCATGTCAATTAATATTGTACAGTCTATAATGGCTGAATTTTTTGCTATTTTATACAAGTGGAGGGGGGCCTTGAGAGACAGAAACCAAACTGGCTTTTTCCATTTCTTTACATATTTAACTATAAGTGTAGGGTGTAATATACATTCAAAGACGATGGCTGCATTGCCAATATGCATAGATGGAGAGGAAGACAATCTGTTTTGTGTGTAGAATAGGCCTACCAACGAAGAATTAAACTGTTTTTTTGGATGATTTATTACCTCAACAATTAGATTACTTGTCTCTAAAACAGTTGGAGCACTAAATTGGGTTAATTTAGGCCCAAAAACATGGATTTTCCCAAAAAATAGCAAAACAAAACCAAACAAAACCAAAACCAAAACCAAAACACGCAATGGCGGTTTTGCAAAACCAAAACCAAAACCAAAACACGACGGTAATCCAGATCCAAAACCGAATCCAAAACCAAAACACGGGGGTCAGTGACCATCTCTAGAGGCAATACAAGTAATGATCAATACTGTCCGGAACTGTTGCAATGCCGCTGCAAGAGCTTTGGATGAGAATGGAGGAAACAGCATAATATGAAAGGGGAAGATATAGCTTTGAATGAGAACAGGAGGAAGGAGAGGAGAAGAAGAGAGTTAGAGTTTGTAAAGCTGGGTACACACTACAGAAATTTCAACCAACTTTTTATGCCGAGCGATTTTACATGCGATCGATGTTCCGATCGCTCGGTCCATGGACTGCATACACACTAGCCTTGTTTAGGACGATAAAAGGAAGGGCGGACGTCCCTTTAGCAACTTTTTACAGCCATGTTGTCGTGAACAATGACTGTAATTTCGTACTCACTGTTGTGGATCGATCGGAAACTTATACACAATACACAACGGAAACGAGATTGGAACGAAAATATTAAACGGTACGACCAACCAAATGAGGCGACCACCGTGTCACTGCACACACTGACCCGACTTTTGAACGAGTGGTCGTATGTCGGCTGATTGAGCCGATCATTGGACGAAAACCGTGTAGTGTGTACCCAGCTTAACAAAGATCGTGAAAACTTGAAATATAAAGTGATCAAAACTTTTGATCACTTAAATCAGCAAAACGTAGAACTTTTCTTTGTGCTGTTCCCTCTGTGTGTAGAAGGTGCCCATAACTCTCATTTTTGTAAGGTTATCTGTGTTTGAGCACAGGTGGCACAGTCAGTCTCATGTTGACTGATTTTCCCTGGTAACCTGATTTTGCATTGTGATTTTTAAAAAAAAAAATAAAAAAAAACCCCAACAACTTCTGAGCCTTTTTGCTTTCTCAGAAAGCAGTTCTGGTGCCTGCAATTTCTTTCAAAGCTCTGCAAACTGACTTATTCCTATAAATAAAACACACAGGACTATACAAGTGCGAGTGTGATGGGTTACTGATTTAGGAAACACAGATATAGAGTATAGAAATCTCCATTCTACTTTTAAGCATCCTTCAATAAAAAAAATAATAATAGCAGGAACCCTGGAGAACCAACTGTAAACATAACTATGCATATAGCTATTTGGCTTGGAGACAATTGCGGAGACTGCTACCTGGAGTTGACGTTATTGTTTGCCAACTAACAGAGGAAGTGCTTGGAATTTCCACTAAGCAACAATAGGTTTCCTGTTGAGGTTTAGCAGCACGATTTCGAACCATCCTATCACAAAGTATTTGACATGTTAGCTACGGTGACACTCAACTCACTGGACAAGTTACACATTGCAGATGTTCGATTGGGGCAGTCCTGTAGATATTGTTCTGGGAACTGAAGTCTGCTCTCTTTTAACTCCTGACGTTGATCCTGGCGTTCATCTCTGCGAGTGTCCAATGAATTTCTATGGTCATGTTTGGCTTGAAACTGGACGTTTGTTGACCCCACTGGAACACGGTGGCTTCATGCATCTTCTTCATTTCATCGATATTGACTTTCAAGCAGCCACTGAGGACTTGAAAGAAAACTGACTGCTGCAAAGTTATTGTCACCACCTTAAATCTTTCATGCTCTGTGTGGCCATATGGTCTTACCCAAAAAGAGAAAAATAACTACAAAAGTCACTACTTCTTTGACAGTTACGGCTTTGTGACATTCTGAATTCTCCCTCTTCAGTACATTTAGTACAAGATTTCTTCTTGATTAGATGTAGGTTCATCAGGAAGACCTACAGCTGGAATTTCCTCCATGGTAGTGAACCATGTATATCCTACAAGTTAACCCATGCATGATACTCATGCATTCTAGTCAAATCAAGCTACTTAAGGTGTTAAAAAGGTTCTTGTCATGCAATTGGGCCATAGCCCAGGCCTCAACCACCAACCACTCCCCACTGTCACCCCCGGCAACCACCAACCACTCCCAACTGTCACTTCTCCTTCAAGAAATATATATATATATATATATATATATATATATATATATATATATATATATATATATATATATATATATATTTATTTTAAATCTTTATAAACACTTTTAACAAATTAAAAACATCTTAGTATACCAAATTTCAGCCCTTTCTGAATTTTTTTTTCCCACACACACACTAAGAATTTAGTAGGTCAGTGTATAAGGTGGCGCTGCAGCTTGGTTTTATTTTTTCCACACACAGACAGACTAACACACGCCACTAGACATTTATATTATAGATTGTCCTCCATGGCTGCAGTCACGGCTTTCAATACAAGAGTCACCTCCTGATTTTCCACCACAATTGTTTTCTTGGCACAGATTGCAGAGTAACCATAGAACTATCACTTTCGGTCTGTTTTTTTGTTTTTAAATAGTGAAGCAAAGCACTTTAAGACATACTACCCCTTTTCTCATGTGCAGGAACTGCACTTGTACTCCCATGTTTTTCTCTTGGCGCCAGATTTAAGGCAAAAATAAATAAATAAAAATAATAATTAAAAAAAAAAAAAGCTTCCAAACAATATTGGTTTGACCAAATAATGTTTTGGTGTTCCGGGGGGTCCTTCTTTCACCATTTTCATTGAAAGCTCAACAAACACTTATTATTCCCATAAATAAGACACGATCAGAAAATTACACAGAGTGTAATATTGTAATATATGTAGAGAATGTATAGATGTGCTGTATTGTGTTAAATCATACACTCAATTCAAACATACAAGTCAATTCAAACATATTATATAATTTATCCATAAGGAACTTTAAATTCATCATAACTTTTTTTTTTTAATAATGCAAAGTTACAGATTGCGTTTGTACTGTATAACCAAGTGCATTCTCTCCCTTTCATTATGCATCTCTAATTATAAACAAGTCCACTTATACGGTAACTAAACAGCTGATATGAATATATAGAAAGAATTTTAATCATGGAAAACAAACATCTATCATTATCTAAAATTAAACACAAATGTATATGCAGATAGGTATGTGTGCAAACACGTCTATATTACAAATCAGTTTGCCAACAGTAGAAATGTATCAACTTAAGGACTTTGCTTTTACAATCGTGAAGCATATACTAATTACTGTCAATCAGTCAGAACAATGCCTAGTGGTAGATCGGCAAACTTACCTTTGCTAAACAGATGTGATTACCAGCAGTGTTTCTTAAAAATTGAATTATACCATTTGACTTCCAGACCACTCCAAATCACCCTGCACTAAATACTAAAGCTTTATCCTTCATAGCATTATTAACTGGTTGTTTACAAATGGTCACTATGATGGATGGATGCAGTAAGTGCTCTGACACCACCAGATTCCATTCATGATCGTGTTCTTCATTGTCCATTTAAATCAGGCCTGTCCAACCTGCGGCCCTCCAGGTGTTGTGAAACTACAAGTCCCAGCATGCCCTTCCAGCTATCAACTGGTTGTCTACCGGCAAAGCATGCTGAGGCTTGTAGTTTCACAACACCTGGGGGGCCGCAGGTTGAACAGGCCCGATTTAAATCATGTGTAATAAAGTGTAGCCAACTTTCTTATTTGTTCTTATATGACTCTTTACACATGGCAACCCCATTGGTCAGTGCTGAACAAATCCCAGGAGCAGAGTAGCCTATACGCAAAATAGATAATTCCTTGTCATTTAGATACTCCATGTCAGCCATTACAATGGGTTAGTGCCTTCTAGCTTAGGAAGTGACATGAAATTATGCACACCCCCAGGTAGTATATAGTGCAGCTCCACCTTTTGCCGTGTATCCAAGTGAAAGTTCCAGAAATATATAAGCATAAACATAACACACAACACTAGAGAAACCCGGCGGAAACCACCTTAAATTAAACTGAAATGTAACGACTAAATTACTTTAAGAGAATTCAATAACTTTTTTAATACACTACATTGCATGTAGAAATTTTAACAACATTGAATAAATATTATTAATCACTATAGTACAGGAACTAAAGAATTTCTTTATACACTACAATATATGTATAAGTTCTTCCATCAAAGTTACATTGCTGGGCATTGATTTATGTGGCTGCTAATAACTTACAGTTTCCAGACCACCCAGCAGGTCACATGTTCCAGGTCACCTAGCATGGCAGTAAATAACGGTCAGTTTCCAGACCACCCAGCAGGTGCGCAGTGAGAGTTCACTAAATGTCACAGTTCCCAGAGCATGTAGGTGCACAGGTCTATTGCCAACTGTCACATTCTCCAGAGGACAATGGTAATGCATAGTTGTAAACGGCGGGCAGATGTTTTGCTAAATAACTCAGAGACAAGGCAACGGATTACAACACCAATATTTTTTGGCAAATCTAAAGACCAAGACTTTTAATTTGGTATATGTGCCCTGCATCAGCAGATGACCTTATATCCAGTAGAACACGTCTGGTGAAAGTATGAATGGCTGACCAGCCACCTGCTTAGAGGAGCTCCACGTGCCCAAGAAGTTGCCTCTGCTCCAGTAGAATGAGCTTTCAGGATCTCTGGCACCTTCCATCAGTTTCTCTTGTATGCCTGTGTAATGACTCCTCTAATCAATCTCGATGGATGGTCCGTTTGTGATCCCGACAAGTACTTGGAAAGGGTGTGCCCCAGACAATGAGTTATCAAGAACAGAGTGATTTTTGAACGCAGGACAAGTACACTGAGCCCTGACTACATCTAATATGTGTAACTTTATTATCAGCTGGTTGTGAATAAATGGATGGCAATATGAATATTGATTAAGATGGACACATTAGGTAAGAAAGCTGGATTAGTCCTTAGTACTGTATAGAAATTGGGTGTAGTACGAATTAACGATGATGTAAACACCGACATTGTTTACACCTACATAATTACTACAATACTACTACCTACTTAGCTGTAAACAGACAGAGGGCAGATCCAATGTGGGGAGGTGGCAACACTTTCAAATGACGTCACATGCAACCGCGACTTGGATTTTTTTTTTTTTTTTAAAGCGGCAACGCATGGACCCGTTTTATCATGGTATTGTTAACTGTATTGCTAATCCTAACCTGCAACCTAACCCTAACCTCTAATGTGAAGGTAGTACTTACATGGGTCCGTGTGTTGCCGCTTTAAAAACCGAAATGTCCAAGTCGTTTAGAAGTGTCGCCCTCTCCTCACATCGGATCTGGCATGTTTACAGCCGAGTAGGTCTTTCTTACATGTTGCTCTGTTCAGTATTGTAATAACTCTGTAGGTGTAAACACGGTCGGTGTTTACAGTATCGTAAATGCCATTACCACCGTAGAAATTCAGGATTTGCACCAAAAAGCTTTTAGTTCTCCAATTCTACGAGCAGAAGTAATTGACACCAATAATACCACCTTTAGCATAAGCCATCCTAGGAAAACCTTTTGTAAAGGCTTACAAATGTCATATCTGAGAGTTGAGAACTAAATTGGGATCCCATGGTGCCACAAAGGACTTAATATAAAAACAAGTTCTCTTCACTGCCTGGAATACAAAAGCAAAAAACAGATGTTAAGCTCTTTAGAAGCTAAATGTGGTATCTACTAAGACACATATAGCAGATACCTAAACCTTTAAAGGTTGAGCGGACAAGACCACATGATGAATATCTCCCCAGTTTCATAATAGAACCTTTAGAAGTGTGTCAATCATCTTCTCGGAGATTCTTTTATTTCTGATCAGTGACTGCTGAATCTCCGTGCCATCAAAGATAGTGCTTTTGGATTAGTATGAAGAATGGGCCTTAGAGTAGAAGGTCATACCCTAGTTGAACCAGTCCATGGGATCGCCAGAGAATCTATTCCTTCTAGCCCTGAAATTTTGTGGTGACAGAAGAACCTGGGCAATTTGGTGTTCTAATTTGTGGCCATAATGTCTACTTGAGGGTGGCTGAATTTTCTTGTTTCTTGTTAACAACAGGAATATTTCCTGGTGCAGAATCCACTCTCCTGAAGGAACTAATTTTCAACGGAGATAGTCAGCTGTAACCTTCTGTCCGCCCGCCACACAAAGTGCCGAGAGTTACTTTAGGTTTCTCTCTGCCCATGAGAGGACTCATCTTGGTCTTGCTGCTTGTATCTCCTTGTTGATTTATGATGGAGACTACAGTCCTGTTGTCTAATAGTACCTTGAAACACTTTCCCTGTAAGTGAACATGAAAAGGACTGCACTGCATTCCAGACTGCTAACATTTACAGAACATTTATGCGTGAATTTCGTTTTTGTTTTATGACCATGCACTCTGTGCTACTTTTGACAGGAGATGCCAGTCTGTGGCAATGGAACCTATAACTTGTATTCTTGTTTGGGAGAATCCCTGGTGGTCCTCGTTATTCAAATGGCACGATCCAGAGAGGGAGAATTTGTGTGCTGGAGGAAAGCATTCCTAGAAGGTAAAATGCTACATATTGTAATTGGATTTTGGACTTGTAATTGACAATCCAAAGATTGAGTCTTGATACATCTCTAGTTTGGTAGATACTTTCTTTTGTACTTTGTCTATTAGGACACCCAGAAATTGTATGTGCCGTGATGGTATGAGAGGACTCTTTACCTTGTTTATAATCCAGCCAGGTTCCTGCAGAAATGTCATTACTTGAGCTATCCTGGATCAGACAATAGGCTCCGACTCCCTTCATTAGGATGTCATCCTTATAGGTCCAGAGAGTGATCCCTTTTCAGGAATTCTTTCACCAATGTAATTACGCCTTGGAAAAAGTTTCCAAGGAAGGTAAGTGAACTGGAAATGCTGTCCCAGAACACTGAATCTGAGGAATCTCAGATGATCTCCAATGGGAATATGGCAGAATATATCCTGAAGAAAAAAAAAATCCCTTTCACGTACAGCAGTCAGAATTGCATATCCAGACTCCACACAGAAAGGTCTTGCATGGATGAAGTGATTGATGCTCCTTAAGTCAGGAACACTATGGAAAGTTCCTAAGGGTTTTTTTGACTGAAAAGTCTGGGATAAAAGCCTGTGCCCATCTGGGCTGGAAGAACAATAGAGATTACGCAAGCTTCCAGTAATATGTTTTCAGACTGATGTGGAAAGCTTCCCATTCTGCTGGAGCTGAAGGGATTTTGGATCTGACAAATAGTCTGGGCTCTTTAATTTCCCTAGATTCACTACTAGATGGTTCATCCATATCTTCTAAAGAAGCCGGTTCTGACTTGGATCCTCTGTCCTGTAGGTCCATCCCTGGCTGGGACCTTATTCGGTTCATCTCCTGCATATCAAATACATCCTCTATAGTCACAAATTAATGTGTCATCTAGTTCCTTAAATTGCAGAGAGGGCTGGGGATCACAGGTTGTACAAAATACGTCATTGTGAGTAAATAGCGGCTTGTTACAGGCTCCACAGACCATATATTGCTGGGTTTTACAGTCTTTCTTCACCTCCACAGCCTTTACAAAAGTACGTATAATGGAAGAGTATAACTAAACAGGGAACTTAACTTCAATCCAGAAAATAAGTACCCTTATCATATGGGCTTTCTTAGGCTGGATGCACTTTGGTTATCTGGGGTTGGACTCCGGCTATGTCCTGCTGACAATGCTCCTCCGCTCCATTTGCGGTACCAGCCATGCTTTCATAAAACAGGGGCACACAGCAGAAAAGAAAAATGGTGCAAGATGGAATTGTCCTTGGGTCCGCCCAATTCTGTTGGATCTTAAAAAGGAATCCAAAAATCGCGAGATCCGGGAACGCAAGAATGACGTTTTGCCTCCTTTTCGATTCCGAGGGCGCGTGAAAGTACCGAGCCTGAGCATCTCTAGTAAACATAGTAACATTCCTCCCAAACATGTTACTCCATTGCTGGACAGTTGTGATCCAGCCGAATAAATGTGTAGATTAGGGATATGTATTTCTGTATGGTGCATTACACCATACTGTGTTGGTAGGGTCTATTGCTATGTATTGGAAGTGAAGGGGGGGGGGGGGGGGGGGGGAGGGGGTCACTTGCTGCATATTAGTGTAGGACCTTGGTAACGGTCTGCCTGCAGTGCCTGTCTCCTGGTTGTAGCACCTCTGATTATTTAATACACATACATAGATACATACTACACACATACAAAAAACAAAACAAAAAATAAAAAACACTACAAAATGTGCATATTCCCACTTGTTATATTTGCCAAGCCAAATCGTAACACACAGGATATGCAAATAAATATGCTAAGCAAGAGAAAAAAAACCCAAAAAAAACCCACAAGAAACTTTAACATTGTTATAAAATGCTTTAATAAATAGTTTTTTCTGAAACATTTTAAGAACATGTCAAACAAAATACACTAAACGGAACAAGATCCTGCTAAGCAATTCCTGCATTCTGGTATAAAATAATTATTTTCAAGCATTCATGTTCATTGGCCAATATTTATATTTTCAAATACCACCCTCCAACCCTCCCCGAACTGGGTATTCTAACTATATGGATGTTGCTTTACATTATTACAGGAAAGGGTGAAAATTAAAGCAGCTTGCCCTTTGAAAGTAGTACAGCATTAAAAAAAATAAAAATACAAAGACACCCCCCCCCATCCCCCCAAAAAAATAAAAACAAAAAAAACAACCCAAAAAACGTGATCCTTACATTTTGAATAACCAGTCTGGAGGTAATTCGATCTCGAGTTTGCTGCCTTTTTTTTCTTTAAAAAAGAAAAAATTTAAAAAAATTCTAAATGTAAAAAAAATAAAATCAATGAACAGAGAAAAATAAAAAAAAATAAAAAAAAAATTGTTCCCTTCATTAGGCCTGTAATTTAAACTAAAGTAAGAACACAACGTAATACCACATCTAGTTAACATGTTCACAAAAAGGAAACGCTCGACTCCCTGTGATCTTCGGCATCACGGACACCATGCGTAAAGCCAACTTATATCCTTTAAAAACCAGAACACTGGGGCTTAAACATCTCTATATACTATTTACACATCTACTCGGTGTCACAATGCAGGTACAATTGACCAGACTCCTAACATTGGTTATATTAAACATCCCTTACTAAATCTGGACATCTTTTTTAAAAAAAATAAAAAATAAAAAAATTTAAAATAAAAAAAAATAAACGCAGTCCTAAAACCTCCCTTCTGCAACATAAATTAAAAAGGAATGGCATGTCAAGAAGAAAAATTCTGAAATATTGTTAATAAATCAAATATACAGAGCGATTCCTTCAATATATACATATTTACAAGACACGTTTACATTTAGAAAATAAATGTCTCTATGAAGAGGACCCTAGCACTCTGCTTATATATATAAATCTTTCTTTAAAGCAGAAGGTAGTCTTTGACAGTTGCTATACAAAAAGAAGTTTAATCTCAAGGCACTTGTCACATACATCAATACTGCAATCCTAAAATAAAAATATATAACAAAAATAACCATAATGGCAAATTAAAAAAAACAAAAACAAAAAAAAACAAAAAACGACAATATGCTACAGTTCAAGGATCTTTAGCTCGCATTAATGTTGCGCTTGTTAAAAGACTTATAAGGCAAAGGTTGCGGAACCAGCACTAGAAGCAAGATAATGAACGCATATGCAAGCGGGGCATAGGTTTCTATACCACTTTGTCGGGGCGTTCAGAGGGGGGGGGGGGGGGTAGGGGGGAGTGGTGCTTGGTTTCAGAAAACAAGTTTAAGTCACTTATTTTCGTCAACCTGGAGGGTCAGACACTCCTTAAATTACAAACCATAAGAACAAAAATATCTTGTAAACAAATGTACAATCTTTGCGTAATAAATTTTACACGGTATATAATGAAAATAGAGGAACTTTCATCGTCTCTTGACTTTGAGGACTTAAAGCAAATTTTTATAAAAATAGCAACTATCAAAGAACTTTTCTTTTGTCTTTTTTTTTTTTTTTTTGTTTAACCAGTCACAAAATAACTTACAGAAAGACTACAGCAACAAATAGAAAAAATTATAACATTTTTTTTTCTTTTATACATAATCTAAAGAAATTAACAGAGTCCAGATTTTAGTCCTGAACCACTCGTCCAGAGGAAAAACAAAAACAAACAAAAATAAGAAGGGCCTACAAGCATTGCCGAGCAACGAGCGACCCAACAAGACCCAACAATGGTGGAAGGGTCAATTTATTGGAGATGAATTCTGTTTCACTCCTCGTTCCATTTGTAGCATAGGCACAATGTCCTTTCTTTGTCTAGAGATACGGCTTTACTTCCTTCAGTGCGGTGCATTCACATTTTTAACACATCTGTTATCCACTTTGTCAGGACTTGTCCTATGTGGTTTCTTAACAGGGGAACTTTTTGAGCAGTCAATATCCCCTATGCTCGTATAAGTCTTTGTGTATGATTGAGGGAGGCACTCGTCCTCCTCCTCTGTGTCCTCCTCTTTATCCACTACATCCTCTTTCACCCCCTCTTCAGGGGAAGTTCTTTTTTGATTATAAAGAAGGTTTTTGCATTCATACTGAATGTCTTTATAAGGCACCCCAATTGGGTTCCGTATTGGATTTAAAGGCTGACGTTGGTTATTGGTTTCATTTTCTGGGCGATTTTCTCGCTCTCTCTCTCGCTCTTTTCTTCTCTTACGCATCCACCAGACACAGATGATTATACACGCGACCCAAACAATGCCGAAAACAACACAGAGAATCGGGACAAGATAATCTACAATGAAAAAAAAGATAAGAAATGTATATTAAACAGCAGAATCAAAAAGGAAACCCCAGTATCTGTGTGAGCTGGGAAGGAGGTCTTGTGTGGTGTGTAGACCTCCAGATTAGCTTTGTAAGGGGATAAGCTGTAAGTTGTTGCAGGCAATGATATCATGAATATCAAACGGTCATTAATAAATATTATTTCATCAATTACACTCATCCAGTTGCTCTACACCTCCCTTAATTATTTTAAACAAGTCGAGAACAAGCATCTATTTTTGCAACACTGTTCCTATTCTTGACTGCTTTATAACTTAAGAGCACTATAACCTAACACATCGGTTGCCTATATAAGACAGCGAGTTATTGTAGATTATAATTTAAAATATTAACATTCTTCTGCCACCTAAAATATTTTTTGTATACTGCAGGCCCCCGTAAAAGAAGGACAGAAGGACAGAAAAACGGAAGGAAGAAAGAAGAGAACAGAACAGAACAGAACAGAACAAAGAAAGAACAGAAGGAAGAAAGAAAGAAAGAACAGAAGGAAGAAAGAAAGAAAGAACAGAAGGAAGAAGAAAAAGAAATGGGAGGTTACCTACCAGAACTGGAGCCATCTACGACCACTGTTTCAACTTTGACCTCTGTGACCGCCAACATGACTGTACTATTTTGCAGTTTGGTAATGGCATTGACAATTGTATTGGCGGCATTTTGAATAAGATTACTGTCCTCATTAACCACTGGTGAGACAAATGCCTGCAAGACAAGAGAGGCCATGACAATTGCATCACATCCAGAATGTATACATTTGAATACTGTAATTAGTTAATGGGTTATTTGGACCAACTTATTTATTTTTTTACAAGACAAGCTTTTAAAAAGAACTTCTCTCCGTTGGCTCTAAACAGCACAGGAGTGATAATTATACAACATTGTTTCAGGTGTCTCCATTTAACCTGTAAATCACAACTGGTCAAACCTAATGGAGAGGATCGCTCAATAGCTTATATTACATTTACAAGGACCCTAGTAACAATTTTTGATTTTGATATCGAGTTCTACTTACTACTGCAACCTCCACTGCCTTTTCGGACGAGTACGATACATCACACAAGACTATGAGCTGTTTGTCTTTGGATATGGTCCTTACTGATGGCAAATATCGGATCTCAGAGCAAATGTTTTCAACTATTGTCCCCTTGAAAATATATAAAAAAAATATATAAAGTCAGTATGAATATGAATTGTACTCTTACATCAGCATACAATAATTCTTCTATAATAGACATTCTAATGTTTCGTCATAAGAAGCTTAGGCTACCAAATGTTATTAATCCAACCACGGTGGGAATTGTAGTTTAACCATTGCTATAAAACTGCACATGGTTCAAAGTTAAAGCTCCGCTTCCCCACTCAAGACCAGTTCAGCTGCCCTATCATAGAAGGCCTGTGTCTGATCCCACTCAGTGGGAGGAGCCAACAATGGGCACCTACAAAGACTCCGCCCAGTGATATAGGACAGCAGAAGGTAGTGTCTACGCTCACCTACCATCCCACGTGTATGGACCTTTATAATTTAGTTTTACATTGTGTTAAAGTTTATGCAAACATGTGCTTGTTTATATAATTTGGTAATTAGTGTGACATGTGTATTAGTGCTTCAGTCACCAACACGGAAGAGGCAGACATTTTTGGAACCATTCCCTCACTGTCGTTGTCAATTTGCTAGTGAACTGGTATGCTGCATTCTCATGGGTATTAAGTATACAGTACTTTACAAAACAACTGCTACAAGAACATTTTAAATCAGAGGAAGGTTGCAAGTATGGTCGCAACATGTCATATGCCGCATTCTACCACAGCACACGTGCTCACACAGGACTGGTTAAAGAAATCATGTACATTCATTTGTTTGTATATGAACACTCCGCCACCACCCCAACACGGACACTGCGCCACCACCCCAACACGGACACTCCGCCACCACCACCCCAACACGGACACTCCGCCACCACCACCCCAACACGGACACTCCGCCACCACCACCCCAACACAGACACTCCGCCACCACCACCCCAACACAGACACTCCGCCACCACCACCCCAACACAGACACTCCGCCACCACCACCCCAACACAGACACTCCGCCACCACCACCCCAACACCGACACTGCGCCACCACCCCAACACCGACACTGCGCCACCACCCCAACACCGACACTGCGCCACCACCCCAACACCGACACTGCGCCACCACCCCAACACCGACACTGCGCCACCACCCCAACACCGACACTGCGCCACCACCCCAACACCGACACTGCGCCACCACCCCAACACCGACACTGCGCCACCACCCCAACACCGACACTGCGCCACCACCCCAACACCGACACTGCGCCACCACCCCAACACCGACACTGCGCCACCACACCAACACTGCGCCACCGCGCCACAACACCAACACTGCGCCACCGCGCCACAACACCAACACTGCGCCACCGCGCCACAACACCAACACTGCGCCACCGCGCCACAACACCAACACTGCGCCACCGCGCCACAACACCAACACTGCGCCACCGCGCCACAACACCAACACTGCGCCACCGCGCCACAACACCAACACTGCGCCACCGCGCCACAACACCAACACTCCGCCACCACCACAACACAAACACTCCGCCACCACCACAACACAAACACTCCGCCACCACCACAACACAAACACTCCGCCACCACCACAACACAAACACTCCGCCACCACCACAACACAAACACTCCGCCACCACCACAACACAAACACTCCGCCACCACCACAACACCAAACCAACACAGGGATGGAGCATAAATTGAAGTTATATTTTACCTGTGGAACTTTTTCGCTATTGAATATTAGCGTTATCCTGGCACATTTATTATCCAGGTATCTAGTGTTAGGCAGGCATTTAATCAAATGAGACTCGTCTGGGGCACTACACTCCCCCCATTCCCGGCACGGTGGCTGAAAGCATTTCATGGAAGCGGTCTTTGGCTCGCATTCCTGGTCTTGGGGGCACTGACTCTTGTCATGAAGCTTTTCCAGTAGGCATGGCTTTCGGCCACACCAAGTCTAAAGAAAACGCAAAAAGGTTAGATTGGGCTGTAATATTTCTCCAATAGTAAATTCAAATGTTACAATTTGCATAAAAAAAAAAAAAAAAAAAAAAAAAAAAAGACAGTAATAATGCAGTGACCATTAAATACTCCAAATGATACATTCAATGTGATCAAATATCCAAAACGAAATAAAATTTAAATAATGCAAGAAATTATTATTAAATTTTACACTTCAAAAAGGTATCGAAATATATTAAATATTTGAAGAGGATAAAAAACAAAAACATGTAAGCTCTCTAATGAGCAGGGTCCTTCATACCCTTTGCTTTCATGTCTGCATTTATTCTGTCTACTCTGTATGTCCCTGTTTTATGTATGTCCTGTTTTCCCTACTGTACGGCGCTGCGGAGCACTGTGGCGCCATACAACTCATAATCACCCAGGAGAGTCATTAGACTCTTAGTGGCTGTGTGTCAAGAGTAGTAGCGGCTTGGCGCCTGCCTGGCGTATAGCACCTAAGAGATGTCCACCCCCAGCAGCCCCTCTATAACATAAGGAGAGAAGAATTTTGCCCACTTACACTAAAATGCTGATACTGTTAATGTAATTTGTGGGAGGGGTCTACTTAATGAGATGCAACTTATTCATGATTAATGAGAGAACAGTACAGGTACTTTAAAAAAACGACAACAGAAAACAGTGCGCATTAATGTAGGACAGAGTGTGGTTTAATCCATTGATATGTCAGTAAATGTGCATCAATGTTCATGTGCCTTTATTCTGATTGTACACCGCAAATAAGAATTCCACGTTGTCCGAGCAGACAAGGATTTGCGTCTTCTATAGCTGCAGAGCGCCAACAGAACAGAGTACAGCAGGCTGAGCATTACAATCCGCACCTTGGTACAGTCGACCTTTCCATCCAGACAATGACAGCTATTGCACTCCTCATCCCACTTGCTTCCATGGGGGTACTGCATTCCTTTCAGCCAGCAAGATCTTCCAAAGCCAATCACTAAACGCAAGAGAATAAAAACCATTTAGACACAGGGGCAGTTTATGGCTGCTGCCAGAAACAAAGAAAATTCTATTTTCAACCCTCAAGAGTCCTCAGCGCTTAGCTGGATACAACATCCTAATTACCTTCCTGGCAGCGAGGACCAGCTCGCCCTGAAGGGCAGGTGCACCTGAAGCCGTTTATTTCATCCATACAAGTGGCACCGTATGCACACGGGGAAGACTGGCATTCATCGATGTCTACAAAAGACAAAACAAAAACACAGAACAATGATACCATAGTTGGCAGGGCTCTCTTGTCTACAATAGACAGCAGAGAAACATGGCCGAGAGAGCTGGGTTTACAGGACAAAAGTGTGCAATGCACCGAGATGGCCTTTTATTGAACAGGTGCTTAGGGTTAGCCAATCGATCTCTTCTCCTGTTTATCCATAAAATACACGTACGCACGAGAGGCTTTTATTCCTATGATAAACAGGAGTTGGACACCAGACGCACAGCTCTGTAAATCTACCTCAGAATACAGCGCAATGGAGAAATTGTTAAAAAGAGAGTAACTACTATGTACACATAATGGAGTCAGCCATTTTGTGGGCTGAACCTAACATTCATGATACCATTTGCTAGAGCATCGACAGGCTGCAGTGACCTCACTGAGGTATGTCAGAGGGTACAGGGAGCCATATTGTGGGCTGAACCAATTCTGAGATTACAGCCAATCAGTTTGATAAGGAGCCAGTGACATCACCAAGGCTTGTGGCCAAGTGGTATATAAAGACCACCACCGTGTAGGTGAAAGGGTAATATATTACATGTGAAATGCTATTCAAATATATCACCAACATCAAATACAACAAACTATAGCACAATCAAGAGGTGAGGAAATAAGGGAGGGAGGGGGGGGGGGGGGGGGAGAAAGATTAGCAACTCCCCTCCCCCACCGTAAAAAAAAACAAAAAAAAACAAAAAAAAACAAAAAAAAAACAAACACTCAAAAAACAGCCCACAGAAACAAAGAAATAATTATTTAAAGCAAAGACTTACTGATTCTACAGTCGGGCCCAGCGAATCCAGGGGCGCATTCACAACGAAACCAGTTCACACCATCAACACAAATGCCACCATTGTAACTGAAAAAAATTAGATACAAATAAATATTAAGGATGTTTACAAGTGACAAGTGCGTTTTGTTTCTTCTTTATTCCCACGATGAGCTACGGATGTTGGCAATATGTTTCCCCCCAACTCCCACACAGTTGGTTACTAGATTGGAGATGAGAAGGAAGTAGAGTATCCCAGTGACCAGGATATTAGATCCTGTAAAATCCCCTATAAACTGAGCGTTCTATAGACCAGAGTACTGTATGTGAGCCAATAGGCATATGTTATTTTATATTGATACTTTAACCTATGTTAGGAAAGAAGGAATACAAAAAAGAGACACTCACCAAGGGTATGGATTGCAGTCGTTTGTATCTGTTGGGGAAAAAACACAAAAGAATACTGTTTACATTGTGCCAAACTGAACCAAAATATATAAAGTGGTTTTCTACGGCGATTAAAAAGAGAGTTGTCCAAGCCTAACTCCCATGTATAGCAAATAGGGACCACCGAACGCACCCCTGATGTATAGCGTCTTTATCCTGTGGTGAAAACGAGTACCGCACAGAACTCGCCTGCTTTCTGCTTCAGGTAATAGAGAGCAACATCTCTATACTACACCAGGAGGCCATGTTTAATGACACCCCAGATGGTTATAAAGTTTTACTGTAAAACTTCTGCACATTTCCACCCCTCCCCAGTGGGAGGAGTGGGGAAAAAAAGCCTCTTAAAAAAAAAAAAAAAAAAAAGGACCACCACATCTAATCTAAGGGTTACTAATAACGCGGATAAACACGAAAATGTTTTCATACAGTCACAAAACAAGAGATGTTTTAACATTTCCTGTACAGAGGAGAGTGCACTGTCCTTCCAATAGTTTAAAGACAGGAAGTCTGCTGTGCGTAGAAATAACTACTCCCCTGAGAGCACTTCCTTATCTGACATCTTTTAAGTTCCAATATGCTCCAGAAGTGTTTAAACTATATATTCGAGATCGTTAGTAGTAGCACATTTATATAAGGGAACCTGTATTTTAGGTTTACTGGTCTTTTTAATATGTCCCTTGTCAGTTCCAACAATTAAAAAAAACCAAAAACAAATCCTATTGGCTACCGTCAATGACCGTGTACTTGCCGTAGAAAGAATCAGGATCAGGTTTGAAAACACTAGGACAGGCCTGTCCAACCTGTGGCCCTAAAGGTGTTGTGAAACTACAAGTCCCAGCATGCTTTGCCGGTAGACTACCAGCTGATAGCTGGAAGAGCATGCTGGGACTTGTAGTTTCACAACACCTGGAGGGCCACAGGTTGGACAGGCCTGCACTAGGACCTTCTGAACCGCCTCTAGGGCAAGTAAAAAAGTCCCTTCCCAGCGACTCATCATTTACGACCCAAATTAGAGAAACGATCCAAAACAAAACTACTTGAAAGTAGTTGGAGCGGTACAAATTGCTAAACTTCAACAGGGGCAGAAGTTAGACTATAGAGCTTTACACACGGGCATGCATATATCTCGTTTCACATCTGTCTTCACGTACTCTGCACACAAAAAAAACACAAGCTTCCTTTTCATAACCTGCGGCTATTTCCCATCCCAAATGAGTCAAATATGTTGGCAAACAAATAAAAGGATAAATCATGTTACGAGACACACCCTATAGCCTACAGGTATAAATATAAAAAAAAGCAAGACTTACTCTGTGTGCAGGTACGTCCCTCCCAACCTTCTTTACACATGCAAGAAAAGGAATCTCCGTTGCCCACGCAAGTCCCTCCATTCGCACAGGGGTTGGGGAGGCAGCTGCTGCTCTTGGCTGTTCACAAAAACAAGACAAAAAAAAAGTTTAAATATATTATTTTGGTTTAAAATTTTTACTCCAAAACGTAGGTAAAAACCGCAAAAACACCAAGTGCCACCATTGTGGCACAGCTGACGGTAAGGACTGCAACTTAATAATGCTCAGAAATCCTGTTCAGGTCAAAGAGGTAACTGGTTCTCACTTAAAAGTATAGAACAGTGTTTATATAAATAGAGGCAATTGAACATTATATATGTTTCATACTCCGTGTTTGATCGCCATTACATGGGCATTTTAGGATAGCATAAGTGGATTCACCCAACTTGAACTGCCCTTAGAAACAAATGATTGTATATAAGGGTGATTGTTACAGAAAGATAGAAGTAGTAATATCATTAACTGCACAGTAGAGGATAGAAGTGCCCCTATACAGAACGGAGAACTGGGCCTAATTACACAGCATAGGACAACACACCACTTCCAGTAATTACTATACAATAGAGACATCAATTGACAAAACAAACATCAGCAACAACTAATTCATTCTTACTGTGCTCTTTGGCCATTAGTGGAATTAATCCAGCAAGAGTAGCGGTGGGGGAGGAAAAAAAATTAAATAGAGAAACAAAAAATTGTTCAGAACTCATAAGATTCACAAGATGTATAAATAGCGCTGTTTTGTTGACAAAGTACCACTGTAAATTCTTTATCATCATCATCTACATTTCCTTTATTTGTGCCCCACGTGACAGACTTGCCCTCTACCTCTGCAGCACACATAGAAACGCGGGTACAAGGACAGAGCCAATGTGGCTCAATAATGGGACGGACACACAAGGGTGGAAATTCCCAGCCCAAATAATTGGACCACTATTATTCGCTTTTAAATACAATGTGACAAAATATTATACAGAGCTATACATCAATTTCATAAACCTGGTCCTCAGGACCCCTAACAGTGCAAGTTTTCCAGATCTCCTTGCTTTAGCACAGGTGTATTCGTTACTGACTGACACATTGTAACAGAGCCACAGGTGGTATAATTATTTCCCTTGTTACCTGGAAAACCTGCACTGTTAGGAGTCCTGAGGAGTGGGTTAGAGAAACGCTGCGATACATTGAGACCATGGTACATACAAATGAAAACTCATCACTATAAGCGATGTTGGGAGCACTCGTCCATAAACGTGCAATTCAGAGAATTCAACAAGTGTCAATCAGCCTTACCAAGATTACAGGTGGCTCCTTCCCATCCCGAAGTACAGAGGCAACGGAAAGTGTCGCCGGTATCGTAGCACGTACCCCCATTGCTGCAGGTGTTCGGGTCACACTGATATTCCCCTGTTAAGCAAATACAAATTTCCATTTATACTCCCATCAACCCACCTCAAAGCTACACAAGGCTTGAAACAATAAAAAAACATAACATGAGCTCTGCGTACACCAGCAAATAGCTGTGCATTTGAGAGAAGCTCTGAACACAGGAGACTTCATACTTGGGTTTATTTTGAAAACAAGTGTGGTCTTTCTTACTTACTCGAGTGACAAGTTTTGCCTTTCCATCCGTTTTCACACTGGCAAACAAAATCATTTACCAAATCAATGCATCGGCCGCCATTCAGGCATGGATTTGGGTTGCAGTCGTTGTAGTCTGGGGAAAAGATGGACCAAAAATCATAACTAAAAATGTGTTGCAACAAAAACATATAGAATACACCAAAAAACAAAATAACAAAAAACACAAAACAAATGAAGCATAAAAACCCCCCAACCCATAAAAAAATAAATGAATAAATGTCAAAATAAAAACATTGTTGCCGTCAGCCAATGAAAAACCACACCATATAAACAAGAGAACTTAAGTTACAACTTACTTGTGTCACAGAATTCTCCTCCCCAACCACTCGGACAAAAACATTTAAAAGAGTCAATCTCATCTGTACAAGTGCCACCATTTCTACAGGGATTTCCAAGACAGTCGTTGATATCTAAAATATAGATGAAAACATGTCCATTTTAAAAACATAGCAAAGGCTAAAAAGCAATATATGCTGCTAACAACGTAAGAGGCAACAAGGCAATGCATAAACAATTACGCAGTTATACACAAATACTTTTCTTCAACACTTACTTTCATGGCAATATGCACCAGTGAACCCTCGATTACAGGAACAGGTGAAATTCCCACCAGGCCGGCTAATGCAGCGTCCGTGAGGCCCACAGACGTTAGAGGAGATGTTACGGATACCTTCCTGGGTGGCATTAGTAGAAATCGCTATTGTACAGCTGTCTATGACTAAAAATAAAAGACGGACACATATTAGTGACACTGAGACGATCACTATCAGCTGCATAAAGAGTTTGCAAAAAAAATATTAAGAAGGAGGTACACCACTTCAAACTAAAATAGCAGACAGCTACTAACACTTATGCAATTCATTCTGCAAGGCATTTTATAACCCTTTCCAATGCATGCATCCACAGTTACAGCCTGGTCTACAGTGGTCAGAGAGTCTGCACAGTTATCACATCTCCAGTTACCTTTGCAAGAGCCATTTTTGCAGTGATCTTTAAGATGAGAACAGTTCTTCCCGTCGTAATCATCAGAGCAGGCACAATAGTAATCACCTCCTATGTTGTAGCAGGGCGCTTTATTTTGGCAAGGGTTTGGGTCACAGAAATCCATGTCCACCTAAGAAGAAAAGAACACAACAATCCAGAAAATGAAAATGCAAGTGTTATACCCTTATCACCAACAAAACACAAACATATATAGTTATGTATGCACCCAGCAACACAAAATACTAGAACAGGAAACTTTAGTTTTATTTATTATTAAATACAAGAAGACAGTTTCTTAAAGTTAAAATACAGGTAAAAACCCCTGGAGCAATCAGCACACAGGTGGACTCGATGTAATGCCATCTCTGAAGGCTATTAAATTGTGTCAATTGGTTTCAAACTAAATACACCAGTCCAGTGTTTCAGACCAACTATGCGGAGTCTACCAGGAGAAGAATATAAGATTTCAAAGAGGCAGGCAGAGGGAGGCAGGCAGAGGGAGGCAGGCAGAGGGAGACAATCAATAACGGCCCTCCGATAGGTATTTTTTAAATAAAAAATAAAATAAAACGATCAATGAAGAAATCTCAGGGTTTACCAGCATGTCAGATATGCACATACCAAACAGAGGCAGACATTATGCTTTTAGGAGATAGAGATTTAACGTTTTGGCCTGACTGCTGCGGATATTCCCAAGAACACGATCTTTACTGTAAGGCAGGACTAGAAGGCATAAATGTGGAAGCTTCATGCTATATGGGCGATTCTCTGTTTTAGGATCTGAAACCTGTTTCTTGCTCTGACCATTTTGCCGTACGTAGTTTGACAAGACAGAGAAAAGCCTGCTGCATTCTTCAAGAGTCCAAGAACTTGCTAAAAGCTTTAGATCACACCAGAACAGTGACATACCGCAAAAGTCCCATTGAAGTGGCTTTAATAAAAACCCTCTATTCAACTATGGTCACCATCCAAACAGATTGAGCTTGGATAATACTGCAAAGAGCAGTGGTCAAAATTGTAGCGCAAGATATGTAACGCTGGTACAGACTGCAATCCCAGCTGTTAATAATTTGAGGATAAATGTGTTGATCAGTAATAAAAAAAAATCCCAAATATATCTGTCGATTCAATTATTGCAAAAAAAAATAATGTCAAAAGGACAAGGACAAAGGCCAATACTTTCTGCAGCCATTAAAGTATTGTTGTTTAATTTAATTCTGGAATTGTTGGCACTGATTAAGCCAAGATAACTTCACGACAGCTTGCAGTGCACTCTCAGACTGTACCAACGCGGTTTGCAGGTTTTTATTTTTCAGCTCAACAGATCACCCAGCACAGTGGGATTACTGCTGCCTGCGATATAACTCAGCTGAAACAATTCTAAGCCTTGTACAGGAATGCACAACAATACAACACACCCAAGACTACTTAAGACAACTTTAAAAAGATGTTGTCCAACTTCAGATGACTTGCAAATGCCCTCTTGCAACTATTACTAAAATAAATATATATAATATCTATCTATATATAATATCTATATATCTATATCTCTTATCCCCCCGTTTAGGCTGTGTCTTTAAGATTTTTACCCGTAGGCCATGAAATAAAACAATCCAGACACAGGTCTGAAATAAAAAACAAAACAAAATAAAAAGCAGTCCGGAAGATAAAAGCAAAGAAGGGGGTTATGTACAAATCAACACATTACAGTCACCCCAAGGTGGATGACTGCTTTAAATTAGAAGTGCATGACAGCTAAACAAACACGCACACCCCCCTCAGAGGATTCTATACAGAAACAACCTCAAACATCACAAACTCATGGAAAAGATAATTGTGCTGAATTTAGGAACCAGGCAGAATAGTTTGAAACACCACAAAGGAGATTCAACGTAAAAAAGATCTACATAAGCGGAAGGTGGTACAGGCAGTGCTGAACCCTGAAAAAGGGATTATAAAGGGAACATAGACTGACCATGTACCAATAACCCTGTAGATTACAGAGCTGCTCAAATTTCACTGCATGTTAATATTGAATACAGAAAGTATGTCAAAAAGACTGTCCATAGAGAAAATATCCAAGCCCCGTTTTGTACATGTGACATCTCCACTATTCTGCAGCCTACGCCGGCTTCAGCCTCCCGAGTAACACAAGACAACAGCAGAGGAGAAACATTTAATACAACTCCCCTTCTACAGGTTGAAAGCCTGTCTGCAATCACTATTAGGACAAAAATGTCCAACTTAAACAAATGCTAAAACCATGTAAACCTCGATGCAGCTATGGCCTTTTAAGGTAGTCCATTTTAATAAATGGGCTTCACCTTGTCTTGACTGGTTATTGAAGCCAGACAAGATTTTGTCATAAACCTAAAATGCAGTCATTTTCAGTGTTCAAGGGTTTAATTTTATTATTATTTTTTTTCACCTGGAATCTGTTCGTGTCAACGCACAATTTTTTTGTGCACTTATATTGGCTCATTTTTAATGCCATTTTTATTTCAATCTTCTTTTGAAACCAACATTTGAAATAGAAAATAAAATACGTGTAAATCTGACCACACGCTGAGATCTCAGCAGAGACAAAGGGTAATTTACCAAACATCGTAGCATGTGGCCCTAAAATAAATGGATTCAAATAAGTTGGACTATTGGGCCTGTTTAGACACCGGAAGCATAGCTAGAAGTCAGGGGCATCTTAACAACATTATGGGTCCCTGGGCAAAGCAGTGCATCGGGGCCCATAATAAAATATATATATATATATTTATTATAGAGAGAGATATTGTTTTTTTCTTTTGCAGGATTATTTATTCTAATTAACAACCCTGCCTATGGGGCCCCCAGGCACCTGCCCATCGTGCCCAATGGAAAAGATGGCCCTGCTAGAGGTGATCCAGCTGTTCAGCTTGGACACCCCAGGTAGGCGGGCACACAGCAGAAGAATGCAGCCTATCAAACCACTAGGTGTTGGCGGAAGAGCAGGCATGAGGCACTTGGTGAGGTCACTGGATCCTAGTGAACCGATTGGCTGCATTCTTAAGAATGTCTTTTCAGAGCAAAACATGTCCGCCTCCACGTGCAGGTGATGGAGACAAACACTGTCATTTTTGTAATACAGCAATGCAGTAGTTTAAGCTTGCTCTAACAAGTTTTAAAAACCAGATTAAAGATTTGCCTTTTCAACAACATAGCCCAATAAACAAAAAGCAGAAGCGTGATCGATCAGGTTGCCTTAAGGCTTCCCCCATTGCTGTACAGGACAAAACAAACAACTTGCACAAATGACAAAACTGTCCTGTCTCCTATAGAAGTGCAGAAACATGAAGCCCAGGAAACTCAAAATAAAAATACAAAAAAGTAAATTTATATACACAGTAGAGGGAAAACTCCTTGGCAGGTTGCTGTCGACCAATCAGCTGGCTGCTGCAACTTCAAAGACTCTACTGCTAGGCAAGGACAGCCATGCCTGCCACCTCCCTGATGTAAAGCAGGTCTGCTAAACACACTGTTAATACACCCGAGGTTTCTGCACAGAGATTTGGCAGTGCACTTGCAGACAATCGTTCTCTACAAACAACTGTGCTGTTCTGCAACACACAAAGTTACATAGCTGCCACACTCCACAGCCATCCTACTTTCCTCTACACACGACATTCTTAACATCTCCGTGACTGCTTGATTACACCCCATATATTAACAAAAGCCAATTTGCAAGTTCTGCGCGCCTCCGTTTTGTCTTGATTTATCAGAGACTTGCAGCCGGTGATTTAATCTTGTATTAATTGGTGTTCGGCCATCGCTCAACAATAAAAATATATCACAAGGTGCACTTTACCCCAGGTCTGAAGCAATGAAGCAGTTCGGCGGGAGAAAGGGGGGATGGGGAGCAGGTGAAGGCAGTAATCATACATTATGCTTCTCTTTTCCTTTTGGCAAAGCTATGGTGCAATACAGATTGTGACATTACCCCAATCATTTAATATGCTGTACAAGAGCTCAATTTACTAGTCATTGCATTTTTAATGATATTATCCTTAATGTAGTTGCAATTAAGAGTCTAGAGTCACACACATTATAAGTGTTTGTTTTCACCAATAATCCAAACAAAAACATTTAGGGCTAGATTTACTAAGCTGCGGGTTTGAAAAAGTGGGGATGTTGCCTATAGCAACCAATCAGATTCTAGCTTTCATTTATTTAGTACCTTCTACAAAATGACAGCTAGAATCTGATTGGTTGCCATAGGCAACATCCCCACTTTTTCAAACCCGCAGCTTAGTAAATCTAGACCTTAGACTTTTACCAATAGGGATAGTGGACTTGATTTAACAAAGTGAAAGTAATGTTACAGCATTATTGTTAGCGACTGCTATATAAAAAAAGCATAACATAGGATACAAACTGGCACCAAGTAAAAACTATAAACAAGCATAAAATATAAAGGCATAACTTATTCAAAACTCTTTACCATGCCCATTTAAAATACCGAAAAGTTCATGGCTTCATCGTAACATATTAACCCTGCAACATTTTAAGTGTCAGGTTTCCAAAGTCTCCCATTTATTTAAACTTTGTAAAATTAGAGATTTTAGGAAGCTTAAAATGTATTGAGGATTAAATCAGGTTGTTAAGGAATCTCATTTTTCATGTTGGGAGTGGTGGAAGAAAAAAAAAAAACAAACAAAAGACAAAAATTGAAACAACTCCCAACAGACCAAAATTTGCAGCAACACGATTTACAGATACAGCAGACTTAATAATGCCCAGAATGGAATGTTTAATTTGTACTAGCATGTGTGATTGAAGTTTAAAACAGTGCTTAAAAAAAATGCATAAAAGCTCAAGGACAGGAATAAGTCTCGATGATTCATTTCAATGAAAATGAAGTATGTTCAATTCTCAGCTCTAAGCCTGTGAGAATAACTAGCATTTCTCTTTAGAAGTCCCCCCTATCAGCTGCCTTCACATGTTTCCTTTTGCAGTATAAATTTCCCTTTCCAGTTCAAGTTTAATAGTATGTAGCGAGGATACAGACAAGAGTGGACAAAACTTCCTGCGATTCATATGGTTTTTAATCTGGTTCCTTGATCGTCTACAATAAAATGAAAAAAAACAAAACACAACAAAACCACCATAAAAGTTGCAATAGCCGACACAGTGAAAAGAATTAACACTCTCCTAGTCTGCCAGAAAAACAGAGGATATCTGATCTTCAAAAACAAGAAAGCCTTGATCGATTGACAAGAGATTGCAGCTGGCATCCATGCTTTAATCACAGAACTGCAAAAGAAAACGCAAGACACAGAGTGCGAATCGATGACAAACACATTCATCTAACAACGAATACCAATGCGAATCAGCGTTCAGACTGACACCACATAAAGGAAGAAAACATTAAATTGCCTTTATAAAGGAATTCTCTATTAATATTTAAAGCTGGGAAAAAAAAAATAATTAAAAGTTAGGAGGTACTTTAAATACTTCAATTTCAAATACCATAAAGGCCAACACAGTTTGGTGGATCCAGCCTTTGCAGAATTGAACGGTCCTTGCGCAGGTCGTCAAGGCCCCTCTCTCTCCTGTGATCTTTCTCCAATTATGGGAACATGACGTTAATGTGGCAGGTCTTTGACGATCACGGCAAGACCCGCCAGAGGGGGGGATTCCTGCTTGGACTATCAAGCACATCGGAGAACCCGCCGAATCACTGGATCCACCAAGCGGCGGTAAGCAAAGCCATTTCATTTTAGGTCAACTAATTTCACCCAGTGTTCAATTTTTTTGTTTTGAGTTAACGAGTTATAGAGGATGGCTATCTGAAGTAATTCGTAGAAAACAGCACAAAGAACAGTTAATGCTGCTCTCTATGTAAAACATCAAGAGGAAGATTAACTGTCAAACAAAGCTGTTGAATAACTATATTTAAGGAGGAATTTTAAAAAAAAAAAAAAATTATAAAAAAAAGACAAGCTCTTTAAATTTCAAATTTGCAGAAATACTTTGTGACAAGGCTGATGATGTTGCCATGGTAACTACTTGTTCATCTTTCTCCAACCAAGAACAAAAAAATTTAGCGTGACACTGACTAAACCCATGTCCTGGTAACCAGAATATTGCCAGGCTTAAAAGGATAATTCCACTTTCATATAAGTGGTTTCCATTAGGTATATTAAGACTAACCATACATATTTGCCATCACAACATGGTAAAAGCTTTCATTTCAAAAAAGACAAGGCAATGCCTGGTCTCCTGTGGAGTAATATTGTTAAGCCATTGGTAACAGATAATTCAATGCAGCCTTAGAACCTGGTCTAGTCTGCCTATCCCACTTCAAACGCCATTTTATGTAGCCTATTCTGCAGGCGATAGGGATCACGATGCAAACATTTACTGATACAACCATGCAATGGTCAGTTTAGGGATTTCGAGACAGGTACTATTTAGTGCTGCTGTAAGACTTGCAATGGATGATGGGAGGTGTGTTATAATTGTTGCACACAGTTGTGATGTAACTGCAGGCTCTCCTTCCCTCACCAGAGCAAGACATTTTGCATTCTGAAAAGATGTAAATCCAGAAACTTCTGGGATTCAGTGTGTGTCTACAAAAGGGTATTTTCAAGGTCAAAATAGAATTAAAACAAAAACAAACGCCCATACTTCAAAACTGCATCAAAGAGAATGCTGCACCTTTACAAACAAAATGAAGCCACTTAGACACACAGCACTATACACATTTGCTTATTTAAACAGCGTGTCATATCGGCTACATTATGCAACGTTCTAGATTAACCAAGAGGCTGCATTCAACAGCCCAACCCACGTAACAGACATCTCTCGAAGAAATCGCACCTCGCATGTGGAGCCGGCAAAGCCAGGGAGACAGCGGCAGTGGAACCCATTGACCAGGTCATCGCAGACACCTCCGTTCTGACAGGGGTCACTTGCACACTCGTTCACCTCTGTCTCACAGTTCTTGCCAATAAAGCCTCGAGGGCAAAAGCAGCGATATCCGTTTGTCTTATCCTACGGAGAGAAAGATAAAGTCAAGGTTTTCTATTTGCAAAGAGCCAATCAAAGAAACAGCAAAAATACCCTAGCTGTTATTGCATTTACAAATGAGGATGTAACTCCCAGTTGGTCCATGAAGATAATGGGGCTCGCTGCATGAGGGCCGGGGGCCCTGCTCCCTGCACTACAGCCCACAGCTTGCCAGTTCCACCTCTGATCTAAGCAATAGTCCCATCAGTCCTTCAGCTATTACTCTTATGTTTCTACAAACCAAGATAATAAAGGAAATATTGCTATTCCAAGAATTGCTGAACAGTGTGCATGATGGTTGGAACGACTTGTTGGTGAATGAATAATACACAAAGTATGCTTTATGATCATCTCCAATTAATTTCATTGGTTAGCACAGATTAAGCTTATACATCCCCACTGCAAACATATTAAGGAGTCTGCTGTAGGCTTGTGGCACCAGTCAATCATAGGATATGATCAGCAGACACTGGAGGGAGACCAGAGGGGAGGAGCTAAAGAGGCGACCTCCCAATATAAAGCTGTTCAGACGTAGACAACCCTTAAATTAATATACCAGCCACTGAAGCCCTCCCAGGATCCACTACTATAAATAGTACAGGAACATGTGGTCAACTTGAGGTTTTAAAAAAAAGGTCTCCATAGTCTAGAAGGGGCATCATACAATAATGTTAAACCTGCTCAGCAGTCAAAGTTTAGGTCTTCAGCAAAGCTCACCTTACAAATACCTCCATTTTTACACTGACCACGGCAGTCGTCAACATCTACAAGACAAACAAAAATACTTATAGTCTACAGGTCTATAATTTAGAGCTCAGATAGATAAAAAAAATAAAAATAATAAGGTACAGGTGTAGAGCTTGAAGTTAGAATAGGTTGGAAATCCATTCAGAGTTGATTGCATTTTTTAATGGGAGTTTCCAAGTATGCTGCAGCTAGACAATACAAGGACAGTGTAGTGACAACATGAGGGTTGCTGGTAATAGTATGAATGTTTTCGCTTTAGAGCGGATAGGAAAATTAGCTCAAAATTAACCACTCAATACTAACTGATGTGACAGTTTTTTCCTGTCCATCCTGTAATGCAGTTACAGTAATATCCACCAATCAGATTTTTGCAAGAAGCAGCATTAAGACAGGGTTTCCCCTCACACTCATTAGCATCTGTGAAACAAGACAAAAAAAAGAAAGAAAATAAAACACACCATAAACAGATTCCCAAGCACCAAGCAGAAAACACCCACAGATTAAATACTACGTGCTGACCAACATGACATCACATGCGGATTTGCACACATGTTCATGCTACACATTGCATTAAAAAAAAGTATACAATTCCATGCTGTGTTAATATTCGAGACACAGAACAGATGTGGAACAGGTTCCGTTCAGCTGCACCGGTGACTGCAGGAAAAAATTACTTTCCAGGCCAGTCTTATTCAATGGTCAGTACACCCACAAAGGAACAGATGGCTATATATTGAAAGGTATTAATTAGACTTCATACATCGGGGCTGAAGCAGAGTTGAATGTGTGCACATGACACTTGCCCCTCCTGATGGGCGGAGAGACGGGGCAGGGGGAGGGAAGGAACGGTTTAACACAGGAAGAGTACAGAGAGAGCTAATGCGCCTGAGGCAGACCGCCACAGAGACGCATATACACCTGTCAGGAGCTGTATCTTTATCACCTGCTCGAGAGCAGGTGTAAATACACCTTGATGATGGCTAGCCGCTTACGGATTGGCCAATCGTGAATTAGCCTTTGAAATGCAAAGGTGGTTTCTCCGTTGATTGTGCATATATTATAAAGATGGCATGCCGTATTTTAAAAATATACTTTCCATCGTATACCAGGCTTAATATAATACAGCAGATATAACATTCTTCTAAAAGCAAATGTGTTTTTCGCTATCAAGACAAACCCCATAGGAGTCGCATCTTGCAAAACCAATATTTAGAACACAGCTTATTAATCTACTAGGAACCAGTGACCACACAAATGATCTTTAGGAGACCGTTCTTTGTAAATACTGGTCATAGTTAGTGACTCAACTGGGAGCATTCCGAGGAATATACCTCCAATCTACAATACAGCCGCTTCTACCGCGCACCAGAGGTTTATAAAGCTGCAGATGCACAAAAAAAACCTCACTAGACGAATATTTATATTATAGTGTTACTGTATCCTTTGTTTATTTACGCTCATAATGAAAGTAATGCGGAGCTGCACAGACAAGAGACATTTCTCCATATTAAGTTGATTAATGTACTTGTCAGTCTCCTTTGTTGTTTTATTTATATAAAACATATCCCATCCCCCAGCACACATCATCATCTACATCTACACATCTCTCTTGCTGGTGTATTGACCATTTGTACATAGTGTCAGCCACCTACATACTATGAAGGCAGCTCCTTTGTGGGTGATCCTTGTTTGCATGTAGGAAACCCATGCACTCGAATTATCAATTAAACGCAATTCACAGAAGTCACATAAAAGAACATTAAAAATACCATCACCAGTTAAGATTAATTAAAACCCATCACCATTAAGCATTATTATTATTATTATGATATTATTATTGTTATTATTTAAAAACAACACATGATGCGCGATTAATAAAATAAACAGCCACAAACTGCATCTAGGATTGGACTTTGGAAACCCTAAATCTAAAAAGGTGGTTTCATTAAAATAACTGTACAGCATAATGTAACACGAGGTTTGGGATGGGATACTGTGTCCAGTCTTCATGTACAATGCTTCAAGTGCACGTTTACGCCACTGTAAAGTGTCACAGATACAATGCGGCCAGGTTTCCAGGAAGGACTTACCCAGCTGACAGGTGGTCCCAACCCACTGCGGAGGACAAATGCACTCAAAGCCATTAATAAGGTTTTTACAAATCCCTCCACTAGCACAGGGGTTGGACGCACATTCGTCAATGTCTGAAAAGTTGAAAAAAAATATATAAAAAAATTATGTACACTCATTTTACATTTAGTGGCAAAAAAGGAATACACTTTTAATTTGGCACAATCTAGAGATATCCCCTGGTGTTGACAGATTGTGGTAAAAAAAAAAAAAAAGACATAAGAAAGGTATAAACACACTATTCGGATGTACAAACGAGTTGAGACCAGAGCCTTACATCACTACTGCTGCTGTGTGACTCTGCTCCTTCCACTAACACTCAGTCTGTGCCCCCCCCCCCCTCTCATCATTACCAAGTCCCAACATATACAGCCCTGTTCACACCCTCACGAGTTAACGGGTCTCCGCCTTCTACAAGATCAGCACCGTCCTCTTCTAAAATAACCTTTATCGCAACACAAGGTTATGATGATCTGATTGGCTACCAATCGCTTGGTCACTGCTGACCTTAAAACGAGGGTTATTTAGATGAACACGAGAGGAAGATTAACAAAAAAAAAATAAAGAAGTGCTATACTAACCTAGTGAAAGATACCTTCAAAATTTCCCAAGGAACTCCCTCCCTGCCCACCAAGCATGGTCTATTCAATGAAGAACAAGCCCAGGGTCACCTAGTTTTTACACCAGTACAGTGAGGCACCAGGGTATTTAAGTATCTACTGTATGTTGGGTGTGTTCCAAGCATGAGACTTCAGCAGTTCTACCATTTAAGGAAAAGGGGTAGGGGGGGAATAAAGATAAAAATCCTACCAACTGCGCAGGTTGGACCTGTCCACCCTGGTGGACAATGGCACTCAAATCCAGAGGAGACTTCATGACAGACTCCATCATTCGCGCATGGGTTGGAAGCACAGGCATGTTCAGCTGCACAGAGAGAAGTCTGTCTGGTTAATGTGCGGATTAATCACAAAGACTAGAGGGTGTATTACAAAACTAATCACATGAAGGACACATTATGAGTACTAGACTATATCATGTAGATATATATTATACGGTGACTAGATATAGGTGATCACTAACAGGATTGGTAACAAGTAATGCAGAATTTGGAAGCCAGTCTTTTAAATAAAGGAGCCAACATGGACATTAATAAGGACTCAAAGTTAGGATGACAACAGTAATTTGTTTAATGGGTGCATTGACCACTTGGATTTGTCCAACCCTGTAAGAGTACACTTCGAATGAAGGAAAGTGGCTACTGCTTTGATCTCACTTTGGAGTGAGTAATATTCTATAAATACCATATTAAATCCATACATTGTCATTAGGAGACAGCTACTTTAAAGCCCTCTAAAAATAGAGAAACGTAAATACAAGCCCAAAATAACTACCAATTTCGCAGTTCTTTCCAGAGTAGCTTTCAGCACAAGCGCAGTGATACTTGTCAGGTTCCGTGTTCATGCAAGTTCCACCGTTTAGACATGGGTGATGCGTTCCACAGTAGTTTAGATCTTTAAAAAAAAAGAAAAAAACACACCTCTATAAAACCATAAACATAACAGGCACTGCCAAGTCTACACGTAACTATCCCTTGGCCGTCAGGCAGCAGACAGACACGAAGCACCTTCCTGCATTTAGAGTTGCTCTAGTTACAACAGGCTCCTTTAACATTATCACTAGTTGGACTGTCACCTTATGAAAAACAGCAACGGAACATAGGGCACTGAAGAAAGGTTAGGAAATGCTTAGCGTTACTGTCGGCGGGCTGCTGGGAGAAGGCTTACTATGCAATGTGTTACCAGCCACTTATCCAGAAACCGGTTAAGATAACAGTTTCTTTAAAGTTGCTGCACTAAATTAACAATCACTCAAAAAACAAACAAAAAAAACAAAACAAAAACAAAACAAAAAGCTCAACAGGGTTTCCGTAAAAATAACCTGTTGGGACTGCACCCCTGCAAAAATTTGATACATAGCCAACACCGGATGTATGACGCAGTTTTCCTAGGGTGGTCTCTGTATTCATCTACAGGTTATATAACTTGTATAATTAATTACCCACTGAAAAAAAACAAAATAAACACTTAAAATGAACGGGGCTGTAATAAACATCTGGTGACTTTGTTGGGATACGTTCGGCAGGAGCCTCAATGGACCAAGACAGTTCAGCTTGCCAATGTTTTACAAGCAATGGTGTCTAAGGTGTACTGCAGACGGAGAACCTTCAGCAGAAGGCCAATATTGGGTGGAGGCCCATTCTCCAGGATGGTGATCGCTGTGCATTCACTTGAAGTATAAGGCACAACAGGCAGACCGATCCACTGCACATTTCAACCGGTGGCATGGAGCAGTCCGTGGCATCAAACGAGGACTCCAAAGATCAGGTTATTATAGTCTGGTTACTGTGCATAAATCACTCTCCACACATAGCAATGCACATTTGCAAGTTCAATAGTGCAGAGAACATAGGAAATGAACTTCTAAGCAGTTTAGGAAGGCTACAAGGTCAGATGAACCATCCTTCACCGTGTGCAACAAACGGATGAGTGCACGTTTTATGCCAACCTCCAGAACTCTACAGCCCATAGTGCTTGTTTCCAACAGTAAAGGGTTCAGTATTGTAGTTGGGCGCGTTTCATGGCATGGTTTTGGTGCAGATAATCCATTAGAAGGAGAGGTCGATGCTAATCACTACTTAATGGTACGGAGTGATCATCTTCACCCTATGTTGCTGCATTTCATTTCTGATGGGAGAAGCGTCTTCTAGGATGACAATGGCATCCACAGAGCACGTGCAGCCACCCAATGGCTTGAGTTACCCATATGTTACGGTATCCGTCATACTGGAAGGATACCAGAGACGTCATTTCAACCATCTCTCAACCAGGCGTTAGCCGAGAGACTTTCTTGGGGAAAGAACGGTTCTGCATCCCTCCGGCACAATTGGTAGACTCAATAACCAATGTCATTAAATAGTCACTCAATGGGGTATTTCCATTCTGCCCACTACATCTATATTTTTTAGCAATATAGTCAACAGCACTCTACCACCAGAGAGCTTCATCCGAGTGCCTGAAAAAAACCCCACGAAAAACACAGAGGTGCAGAAAGCAGGAGAATATTATAATAGAATAGAAAAACTGAACCACAACTGCGAGATAGGAACATTTTGTTTGCAGTATTTTATTGCATTCGATCATAGATTACTGTGCAACAACCAGTCACAGGAAATGCTATTGACTTAGGAGGCTGTTTTGTATAACCAGAAGTATTTAAATATTGCTTCCCCTAAGAAGATACACCTACAGTAGAAGTATGAAAAGTTATACATATAATTTTTATATAAAAAAAATTCCCACTACATGTATTCTGACAACACCAAGTCCTGAAGATCATTCAAAGTAATATTACAGTAAGATCATATTAAAAAAAAAAATCAAAAAATAAAAAATCTACCTTTTTCGCATAGGAGGCCGCCCCAATTAGTCTCACAATTACACTCCCACGGCAAGCGGCAGCTCCCATGCACACAGCCGGGGTATGAAACGCACTTGTTGCAGTAATCGCCTTGCCATCCATAGAGACACCTAGGAAAAATAAAATACGTTTCATTTTTACAAATATTTATAGTAACATTTATATAGCGCCAGTACACTCTGCTGGGCTTTACAATTGGGAGCGCACACACACACACACAATAAAACAGAGAAGGTATTAACAGACAAAGAGAGAAGAAGTCCTGTGCACAAGCTTTCAGTCTATAGGAAAATAGAAGCTTGACACATGAGGGTAAGTGGCACGAATCACATATTAAACCAGCCAAAATGCAATGGGAACAGAAAGTGCTTAGAGAGGCTATAGAAATTGGTGAAAGGGTAGAGAAGCGCCTCTTTAAATTAATGAAATGTGTACAACTGAATAAAATCATTGAGACTGTAGCCAAGAACAATTGAGACCAACGTGCATGTGCAAACATAAAAAAAAAAAAAAAAAAAAAAAAAGTTGCCCGGCGCTCACAAACAAACACTATATAAATCACTGTGTCAGCATATACATAAAGGAGAATTAGGTGCACAATATAGCTATATTGGGATTAGGGAGGCTATAGGATGTAGTCCCACAATCTTAAATGTAAGCTTTGCAGGAATTGGATAGAAGGGTACTAATCAGGTAGAATAGCCTAGGGTAGTTAAGGAGAAGGTGTGGGAGTTTGAGAAGCTTGCCTAAAGAGGGGAGTTTTCAAGGAACGCTTGAAGTTTGAGGCTAAAAAGACTTGTTGCACAAGGGAGAGAATTCCACAGAGCGGGTGCAGCCCAAAGACCTGTAACTGGGAATGGGAGCAAATAATGAGCATGGATGAGAGGTGCAGATCTCAGAGTGGAGGGTTCAATTAGGGAGGTATTATGAGACGTAAGTTCGTGCAGTTTTGCAAATGTATATATGCATCTTATTTGACGTATTTTATATTTGTAGACGTTCAGGCAACCAATGTAGGGAATGAGCAGTAAAATAATGAGATGGGAAGGAAAAGAAGTCTAGTTGTTGTATTCAAACTAGAGGTCGTTGGGATGAGAGTCTGATTAGGGGGAAGACCAACGAGAAGGGAATTGCAATAGTCAATGTGGGAGATGTTGAGTGCATGACTTAAAGTGTCTGCAGTATTTTGTGTGAGATATGTGCACTTCTGGAGATGTTTTCAGATGTATGTAACTGGATCTAGACGTAGGAAACAAAAACACTAAAATAGCCGACTACAGGGGAGATATATATATATATATATATATATATATATATATATATATATATATATATTTATATTATATATGTGTGTTTTAGAGACTGAAGAACTGTCGCAGCACATGCGATATGTAAGAGACAGTAATAAATACAACAAAGAACAGAGTAGTTGCATTTTTACAATCTTCTGTATTCCCAGACTTGGCTCAGTACCACTCACTGAGTGACGTCAACATGACAGCTCCCAGAAAGAAAAGGCTGATATTACAAAGCTGTTTATGTCTGTACAAACACCTATTTACCACCAGATACTGTGTACCTGGAGATAGTCAATTGTTTACTTTCAGATGTTTTATTTAGAAAACAAAACAAAATATGTCTGCTATCAGAATTGACCCTGGTCTCTCTGTCTTTCTGTCTGTCTGTATATGTTAGGGAATTTAGACTAAGCTCCAATGGGGCAGGGAATGATGTGAATGAGTTCGCTGTTACAGCGCTGCGGAATCAGTGGCGCTATATAAATAAATGGTGATGATGATGATAGCATAGGACAGTATAAGCACAATGTAATAGAGCAGGGTTGGCCAACCTGTGACACTCCAGGTGTTGAGACTTGTAGTTTCACAACACCTGGAGTGTCACAGGTTAGCCAACACTGTAATAGAGCAAACTAATGACAAGCTATAGATATCCCTGTATACCAAATCTGATTTTTGTTTGTATTTCTCTACACAAACGTTGATAGGTCACATTACTGTAACACCTGGAAACAATTGGTGAAGTTAGGAAAAAAACTGTGGCTCTAAAGTTGCTATAAACTACAAATCCCATCATGCCCTGCTTTCCCAGGAGCTGGAGAGACAGGTTTTCGGAACGTTGTAAAAACATTAGAATTTCTAGAACTGTATCCAGGGACATATATTTGTCATCCTTTATTTGTAAAGCACTACCACATTGCAAGAGAGAGAATCTAGAATCATTTCATTCCAACCCTGCCCCATACAGTCAAATGTCCCTAAAACACAACACACACACGAGTGCCCCCACTTTTGTCATAAGCCAAATCTCCTACTACTAAGTTTTGGAGTGTGGGAGGAAACCGGAGCAACCGGAGGAAACCCACGCAAACATGGGGAGAACATACAAACTCCACAGATAGAGCCCTGTTCAGCGAGTATAGATTTATCCAGTACCAATAAATATTGACTTTTTTTAAAAAAACAAAAACAAATTAAAACCTCATCAAGAAAACTTCGGAACATAGTTTTGGGCAGGACCGGCAAGAGGTTAGCCAATTTGTTGTTCTAAAGAGTGGAAGTGTTATTTCAAGGACTGGGGGCTGGGCGAAGAGACAGCTGTCTTGTCAATTTTTCACCGGAGTTATTTTAAGAACCTTTTCCATACAATGGGTGTTATGTATTCACTCTGTGCTTTTATAATGTAGACTCCCTGATCGCGTTGACTCTTGCAGCCATAACTAGAGAATATTTAAAGTGTAAAGCTGGGTACACACTACAGAAAATTACTGTAGATCTCCAACGAGTTTACCAACGACTGAAAGTCCCGATGATCATGCAGATTTAGGTGTACACACCTACACGACTTACCTTCATCCGTCATAACCATCTGCTGAGAAAATCGTGACTCTGTAAACCCTATAGAGATCTGCCTACACTGCTGGTCCTGTGTGCATACACACTGCAGACATCGCTCCATTCTTTATTGTGAATTTTAGGAAGTTTATAAATTCAAACAATAAAATGGGGTTTGGTACGATATAACATTATTGTGGAAGTGAACACATCTTACCAAACGGTAGTTTATTGCGTAACTGGCACAATAATTGTATGAAAAACATGTAGGGGTAAATGTATCATACCCTGGTTTTTGCAACTCGCGGGAGATCGGCATCTTCGCAGCTTAAATTTAAAGCAGTGCTGCCTTGTAAAGGACTTCCCTTAAGTCCCCAACACACAACTAAAATTGATAAAAAGTCTAAACAAAAAATATTCTACAAAAAAAACCAAAAAACAAAAACAAACACAAAACATGCACAAGATCTATACATCACAATAAGTGCGCGTTCAGACAGGTTCAGGTTCTGAGGCTAATTGGATTCAGTCTGTCTTACCCAATTTCTATTAGCAATATAACCTGTGCCAATAATAAGTCAGTAAATAAAAAAGGGACAAGTTGGCAACTATGGATATCTAAAGAAACCAAAACTTCACTTAGAGGTTATTTCTGTAAGGACACACAAGGAGACATCAGCATACCTCCACCTAGATGATAAAACCCCTCCATAAATAGGTCTCTCTCTCTCTGTAGGGACCAATACTTCTCACCCTCTTAATCCCAGTCTGTTAAGTATCCAAAGTAGAATTTAGAAAAAAAGGGGTCTAACCCAGGGGTGTCAAACTCGCAACCCACACGCATTTTTGCAAGCCCACCAGGGCCCAGAAGAAAAAAAAAAAAATTTATCCGACAACGCCGTGCAATATATTTGGCGTCATCCTCCTTTCGCTCAGAGTGTTGGGCGTGACGTCATTACAACCGTCATTTTCAGCGAATAGCACACAGAACAGCCACAAGAAGAAAAGAAAAAACAGGAGAGAGAATAAAGAAGGTAATAGAAAGGTAAGTGTCAAGCAAAAAAACCAAAAATTTAAGGTCCGTAATAAACCTTACCAAATTGCACACAAGACTTTCCTTTACTTGCAGCCCACACAATCTTAGACTTTCATTATTTGGCCCGTTTGGTTAAACCAGGCATGTCAAAGGCAAAACCCCAAAGGGTGGTCAAAAGAACGCAGAACTCAGGAGCCAAAAAGACAAATCTAGGAGCCAGCAAGACCATCTAGTAACGGAGGGAGAGACTTGTTCCATCCCAGACTACTCCGACTTCTAGAATACTTGATACATGTCAGCTAACGTTTTCAGCACACAATTAGACGGGTTATAAATAAATGAAACATGTGGGTCATTTTCCACAGAAGCCAAGTTAATAAATACTTTCAAATCGCACAAATGATAAAATTAGGGAGATGAAGCCCCCTCCACGTCCCCTTGACCAGACATGTGGCGCTGAATAGCTGTCCTTACACAAAGTTTACCAAGTCTCTAAGAGGTCTTAAAATAGGTTTTAAAAATCACAGCTACATTAGTGTACAAGGAAAGGCAGAATTGTCCTATTTCCTGGATCTCTCCAACACACACAAAAATAAAAATTAGGAGGATGTTTTCGATAAGCTGCGTCCTTTTATGTGCCCGACTCCCAAGGAAACTTGACAGACAATTGGTTAAACCAGAGGTTCACTCAAGGATAGAAAGTTGCAGATTACTGAACGATAAAACAAAATAACTCCAAAACAAACAGAAATATCAATAGCTTATAGAGGAGTCGTTTTCTATTAGAACGTTAGAGATGTAGAACATTTTTTTTTTATATATAGTTTTTAGAGGAAAAGTGTGTTTATGAATCAAGGGTCACTACGTGTTAAGTCCGTCCGCTCTACCATTAGTTAGGAAGAGTAAATCTAGCCTTCCTCTACAACAGGAAGTCTGTTGTGTCCTCATCTTACAGGTGATGAGCCAGCTTTAATTTGACTTCCTTATCGGAAACACATTTACGCGATTCGTAGGTCAGAATACAAGGCATCAATGTGTACACATTGTACAGAGGTCCTTTCAGCGTCCAGCAATGAACTATTGTTGTAGCCATGTCATCTTGGGACAAATATGGCTTCTTCCGGGGGCCAGGAGGGAGGATGGGGGGGTTGATTAACCATCTTCTATTGCTTATCCTGACCTCATTGTGCACTTCCGTGCTAGGTCCCTCTCACAGATCTGGGCTGTCAGTGGCGGGTCAGTCCTCAGATGCTACGACCAGGGACAGTTTAATTCTATTCCCGGACAGACGATCAGAGCACTCAGCTTGGATGAAGCATGCAGCCAATTCAGATGATTGTAAGATCACCAGGGATACTGAAGGTGACCTGGAGCCATTGTTACCAGCAGCTGCCAAGTTTTATATTTGGCACCTTTATAAGAGGCCAATAATGAAAAAAGTGAAAAAAAAACCCTAAAAACAGAATCTGTTTTACACAAAGCGCCACAGTTCTAAGCCAGCGAGGAGAATCATGGGAGAGTATTTTTCTCTCCATCAATTTGATAGATCATTTACTATAAAAAGTCTGCTAACACGTTGGAAAACAATAAATTGGACTGCTCATGAAAGGGTTAAACATTTTTATAACTCTACAGCATCACAAGACTGGATGTATTGTGTGGTACTGCTAAATACTTTCAAAAATACACTGACAACAACGTGAATGCAAATATGAGGCTCTAGAGCCTCTGGTTTGTACCCCAACACATTTGACACTATATGATATGTGAAAGAGAAATATATATTTCTCTGCAAATTGTTTGGAAAACAACCCCCCCCCCCCCCCCCCACACACAAAACGTGATCTTTGGTTTCTCTCCATCTCATTTTACGTAAAATACACGCGCAAGAATTGCAACACAGGGAAGGATGTAGATAGAGAGCTCAGCCAGAAAGTGCTTCAGAGTCCAGACAGTTATGGATAATGGGAACACGTTTCCCAAAATTAACATCACAAAATTGGAGTAGGATTCACGGAATGCACCAAGAAATTTCAACAACCTGACTGAAGAATCTGGGAGGTGAAGCACAGCCAAATTCCTTCTTACACACGTTAGCGATTCTGCGTGTGGTCCATCCACATTTAAGATTGATGTAAGATTTCATTTTTGTATGGGTAATAGAAAATTAAGCCCAGCCCTACTCTGGTCTGGCCAGGATATGGTTACCATAATTAGGGACACTGGAGGTTTTTCCAGAATCGTTCAACAAGCCACACACCCACAAAAATTATTAAAATTATTCATCCAGCCTCCTGCTCTCAACCTGTGACCCTTAGCCAAATGCCAGTACTAGTCTCCCATAACCTGTAGTGATGTAGGCCAATTCTAATTGGCATCTAGTGGTACAACCTGCCCATCTCCCCAAACCAGCATTGGCAAAGCACAAATGGCCCATTATGGTTACTGCTGTACATATTACTCAGGACTACCAACAGCTGGCATGTTACTGGGCACTAGTATTAATGGTGGCATATTTCTAGGCACCAGCATCACAGGTGACATTTGGCATTACTACTACTGTACATACTAGTGGGTATATCCGATACCCCTGGCACACACAGCACTGATATTCTGGGAAGACAACTATCCAGCGAAAACATAACATGATGGATTTATAGACTGTCAAACAGGAGCTGCCTTTGACACTACAGTTTTCCTGCATCTGTTAGACAGAAGCTTTTCGTCACCACACTGCTGGTAACATGGAGAAGCTTGGATTGGCCACTTACAGTAGTTGGCCGAGATGAAATATTCCGTGCTAGTTCCAACATTCTAATGCCGTGATTGGCTGCTGGTTGTTCCAACGTCGCCCAGTTTATCTCCTACAAGTCAACGTGTAACTCCTACTGAAGAACTGTTTTAATAGGTGTTCTCTTCCTTGTCAACCACACCTAGAGAGTTGCATTTCCAGAACAGATGGCTAGCAGGACTTACGAGAAAATGTTAATGAATTGCAAAAGATCCATGTAAACATGTTTGCAGCCAGAAAGGGAAACCATAATCAATTCTTGTCCTTAACTCATTAAGGTCACTAAAAACTATAACCATACACACCTAATAGATAAAAATTCATATAGATTTTCTGACGTTACATGAAATCGGTAGGAACAAAAATAAGCACGCTTGAATCACAACTGACCTCAGAGATTAACTACAGTAAACAGCTTTGGGGCAGAGACCTAAAACGACTCTATAGAGCATTATGAACAAAAACGTCTTGACTAAGCACATTAACAAATTGGAAAACACAGAGCGGGATGGAAACACAAACAAATAGCATTTGTGTAGTCTAGGTAACCTTATCAGGCTCTGAACTTCCATGTCTGCACCAAGGCAATTGTTATGTGTAGGATACGTCGACCTTGCAACAGAGAGGAAGAAGCTTCGAGGCGGAATTTCATGGAGGTACAAAGTCATTCTTTAAATTGCATCCTTGAAAACCAGCTGGCACCTTGAATACAAGGAAGACACAGGGGAAGGAAATGGAGCGGAATAGGTTCCGAAGACAACACTATATATATTTTCTATTTTCTTATTTAGAACATGACAGAGTTGGGGGGTAAGAGGGGAAGGATGTATGACTAGAACTTTGCTGTCCATCGGTTTTACATTAGGTAAATATTTGGGAAGGGACTTCAGTATCTTGTATAAATATAATTCTTTTTAACTGCAATATTGTGAAATCATCATTTATTTATATAGCGCCACTGATTCTGCAGCGCTGTACAGAGAACTCATTCACATCAGTCCCTGCCCCTTTGGAGCTTACAGTCTTAATTCCCTAACTAACACACACACACACACACACACACACACACACACTAGGATCAATGCATAGCAGCCAATTAACCTACCAGTATGTTTTTGGAGTGTGGGAGGAAACCGGAGCACCCGGAGGAAACCCACGCAAACACGGGGAGAACATACAAACTCACACAGATTAGACCATGGTCAGGAATTGAACTCATGACCCCAACGCTGTGAGGCAGAAGTGCTAACCACTTAGCCACTGTGCTCCCCATACAATAAACATGGAATGTAGCTTTTCTGAGTAAATGCCACTTTAGAGCACTTAGTTTGTGCCAATAGCTATAAACCGACATGCCCTTATTTAGAAATCTGTTAAGAATTCCTAGTGTATGCATCAGAATGTCAACATTAAAGTACCATGCTCATATTTGCCTTCACACTATTTTGGACCCACTTCTTCCCTTCCAAAATGTCCCACTAATAGGTCTTCTGTAGATAAAGCTTGTAGAACAGCGTGGCTGGGTGCCCCTTGCCAATCACACCATTGAGAGCAGACACGGAAGTGCAAGAACGAACCATTAGTCTCAAAGGTGCTCCGGCCGCACGGATGAACTCTTCCTTTGGCTCCGTAACGCGTCTATATAGGTACATCCTGTACACCACATATTATATTGCTTTGTGCCATCACGGTGCAAGTTTATCAAAACAATACAAGATTGCATGCTTTTATACCAGATCTCGCCTCTCTATAAGCCAATGGAAGTGTTGGAAAATGTACAGGGGATGAGCACATAGGACTTCAGAACCACATTACATATCCAGTTTAGACTCCATACCAAGAACAGTTTGTTACACTCTTTCAAGCCCTTACTGGTCATAATGAAGATGGGGCGAGAATCAGGCTAGCCGGGTTAGGGGGGTCTGCCAAGTCAAACCAAAACATGCTTTGTGAAAAGTTAGTCCTTTAAAGAAGAGAGTTTCCTACCTTTTAGTAGGATTTACCCCTTTATGACTGTAAAATGATCAAGCACCCCAAATTGTTTACACTTTTAGGGGCTACTTGGAATAAAGTATCAATTTATCCCAAGTACCCCCAAATATGTATATGTCTGCCACATGTTTACATGTTCAAATGAAAACAGAAGTTATTCTTCTAAAAGCCATGTATATTCGATATTTATCTATTAAACTGGTTATTTTCAAAATATATACATGGGCAGTGTGATGGCTTAGTGGTTAGCACTTCTGCCTCACAGCACTGGTCAGGAGTTCGATTCCCGATCATGGCCCCATCTGTGAAATTTGTATGTTCTACCCATGCTTGCGTGGGTTTCTTATAGGTCCTCCGATTTCCTCTCACATGCCAAAAACATACTAGAAGGTTAATTGGCTGCTATTAAATGGACCTTCGTGTGTGTGTGCGCGCGTGTATATATGGTAGGAAATTTAGACTGTACGCTCCTATGGGGCAGGGACTGATGTGAGCGAGTTCTCTGTACAGCACTGTGGAATTAGTAGGGCTGTACAAATATCGGAAGAGGATATTCCTAACAGAGGTTGAGAAGCTGTGCTTTAGAGTAGAGCAAGAGTATTATATTAGGTCAAGTTATTTAATGTATATGCTGTTCAGTGCTATACAGAACATGCACAATAGTCAAGTAGCACAAACCAAACTTGGCAAAAAGACTTTAAAACAGTCACGTCCATTATTTATGTTACCATCAAGGCTAGCAAATTTAATTAAACATTTAGAGTTAATGGAATGCACAAGTAAAACACAAGAGTTGTTCCACAAAACTTCCAAACTGGTAAAAAAAAAAAAAAAAACATTTATACATTTGAGTAACATAAATAGACGCCCAAACTTGGAAATAACACACTAACCTTCTGAAAAATAACTGATCAACAAGTCACAGCTTTAAATGCAATCACACATAGTAAAAAGTGTAGACAAACACACAAAAGTATAAAACATTTTTAATAAAAAACAAAACAAAAACGAGGTTTTCATTGAAAGATGCTATAAAAGTCTGGCATTTATAAATACACAACACACTGAAGTCCTGTAGAAGATTAAGAAGATACAGTAATCAGCTGAAGTCTCCAGCATATAAATGGATTCCAGCTATGCTCCTCTCAGATAAACATGACCAATACTCCACTTGTGGCTGCATTGGCCAGATGTTAATCAGGTTACAGAAAAGAAAAACACTGGGATCAAAGGAATGCTGACGAATTTTGCGGACAAATTATAAACATTCTGTCTCTACGGGACTTTATTTCGCTAGATAAGCTGCCTTTGATCAAATGCTGACCGACACACATGATCAAAACTTCAACGAATGAACTGCACAACCATTCAATTAAGAGTCAAACCAATGTATGAATCTTATTGAAAACTATACACAGCCATTGAACAAAAAAAACAAACAGAAAAAAAAAAAAAAAAGTTCTACAATGCTAAAGGAAAACTTAACTTCCAAAAAGAGTGAAATTACATACACACTAAAATACATAAAAAAAAAAACCTACTCACCCTTAAGAAGCCCAGACCCCCCCTTTTGCTACGTATCTTAAAGTTTTAAAAAAGTGTGGTTTTTTTTTTTTCTTTTATTTTTAAAAAAAATCTTTTAAATGGGGGGGACAAAACATCACATTGTGCAAACAATGTGTTTACAGTGCACATTAACGTTACCCGATAACCCTATGACCTGGAGTAAAGCTTGTGCTTATAGGAGCCCTTGCATTCGATTAAAAAAAGTGTGACTGGTACACATTGGTTAACACTGACTGCTAAAATATAACTTTTTCCCCTAAGTGTACACATGACTTCCTGTTTAGCAGAACACGCTCATTAACATGGTAGATCAGCTGCATACAACGTCAAATGTCTTAACTCCCCATCACGGTCTAAGAATGTTTATATAGGCTTCAATGACTCCTTACACTGCATCAATTTGGGAGACATTTGCTTTAAGGCTATTTTCGAGATCATTGCCCGCAATCTCCTGGAATCCATTAATGGATCTTGGCATTCAGAAACCAGAGTATACACCGGCCAATAGGATGACAGACAGCAAGTGGCAGCAAAACCAATATGAACCGCTCTTTCCAACACTTCTATTATTGTAAAACCCTTATGAACTTTACAACACTGTCGCCAGTCATCCAATAGGGAAAGGACAATACGGTGACACACGCCTATCCCTCCTTCCGCTTATTTCTCCCCCACTCAATTCAAAGCAAACTGTTTATTTGCTAAGTGAAAAGTGGCAGGGCTCCAGGAATACAATTCAGAGGCCCGGGGTACGATTTAGGATTCCAACAAACAAAGCTTGAATCACAATCCAACATCCTTTACAGAATATAAACCAAAAAACAAACACAAAAACACAATAGAATTTCTAAAATACCCCATGTATGATTCAGTCCAAGATGAAGTCAAAACACACAAACAAGCATCCGATTCTCCATTGCACATAATTCAAATTCATCAATACAGGCAGCATGTTTTAGAGGAGACACACTGTAAAATAAGTTTCTAACTATTTCCCAGAGGAGGCAAAAATAAAATAGCTGCAATTTAACACTTACTTGCATTCTCCAGGAACGGTACATCCACCGTGGATTAAATCACAACCCTGTTTGCATATAGCTGGAAAAAAAGACAGACAATTTGTTAAATGAAAATGCCTTCATGGGAAATTACAGATTCAGATTAAATGAGATTGGTAACCTGTCATGGCCCTATGCCAGAGCAGTCTATCTGGTGGCCTGTAGGCCAGATACTACCCTCTAAGGCGTTTTGGTGGCCACCACTTTGCCCGACGAACTCAATATTGCATTAGAACAGTGATGGCTAACCTATTACACTCCAGGTGTTGTGAAACTACAAGCCCCAGCATGCTTTTCCAGTAGATAACTAGCGGATAGCTGGCAGAGCATGCTGGGACTTGTAGTTTCACGTTAGCCATCACTGCATTAGAACATTAACATTTCATCCACAAGCATATTGTTTTAACATAAGTGCATCCATGTTTATTATGTATGTACATACACAGCACTGTCCAGACCCATAAAACCTTTAACAAAAAGTCTAACTCACAACAACGTCAAAACACAATATGCCAAGGCAACTATAACATTTTTATGACAGCGCTCCTTTAAATCATGGGCAAGAATTGCTGCAGGAGTTTAGAAATAAGTGTAGAAACTCCGCTCTGCTTACATAGATTTGAGAAAAAGTCTGTAACCAACATAGGAGGCAAACTGAATATATAGGTTTTAAGAAACAGAAATAAGACATGTCGTCAACGTACCTTGTTTACATTCCTCTCCCATCCAGCCTTCCATGCAGGCTTTATTTCCGTTATGGTCACAAGTGTAATGACCGACAAAGTCATCCCTGGGTCGGCAGAGTTTGTTGCACGTACCCCCATAGTAATTTGCATCACATTTGACCCTAATTTTCACGTCAAAGTGGGCAACATGGCCATGCAAGGCTAAAGGTGCCCACGGATCTTCTGGGTTGATGACTCCAGTGTGGGGAACACGATCAATCAAAAGACTGTCATCTGGAAAAAGACACATTTCAGGTTTGTTAAAGAAAATAATCATCATCAGCTATTTATATAGCGCTACTAATTCCGCAGCGCTGTACAGAGAACTCACTCACATCAGTTCCTGCCCCATTGGAGATTACAGTCTAAATTCCCTAAAACAGACAGACAGACACACACACTAGGGTCAATTTTGATAGCAGCCATTTAAATCAGTAAGTTTTTGGAGTGTGGGAGGAAACCAGAGCACCCGGAGGAAACCCACGCAAACACGGGGAGAACATACAAACGCCACACAGATAAGCCATGGTCAGGAATTGAACTCAAGACCCCAGTGCTGTGAGGCAGAAGTGCTAACCACTAAGCCACCGTGCTGCCCCAGAAAATATTTTGCTACGCTGGCAAGTTGGCCAAATCGCAGCCCAAGTTGTTTTAATTGCAATACATTTGTGCAAATAAAATTGGCTGCAAAGTCCAAAAGTTCTACTCAGGAATAACCAGATTTTTACTATTTCACCTGACGCATTATAATCCAATCTTTCAAGACCGCACCATTTATCTGGGGAATTCGACTGTATCACGTTTGTGACCAGCAAGTCCTTATCCACTGGCAAAGAGGGTTGATAATTCAGTAGCACTATCCAATACAAAATAAAAAAAAAAAGTGGATGATCACTAAAAATGGGGAACGGGGGGGAGGGGACGATACTTGAAGCAGTGTTTGAGGAGGGGAGAAATAGGAAAGGCATTTCCTATTCAACAGTATGAACAGGATACAGACAGTACAGATCATCCCGGCATTCTCAGACTGTTCCGTTTACCATAACGGAACACGCATGATCAAAAAAAACAAAAAAAAAAAACAAATGTGCCCCATGCCTTTTTTTGTTTTCTTGTTGCCTGAAAGCAGTGCATCACATTACTATTTTAAAGCCAGGGAACGATCAGCCCACAGAATAAAAAAAAACCTGGCAAAGTGCGATTCTAATCAATATATTGGCTTGTAGACGAAAAGACAGACAGGATGTCAGACTTGCATGTATATTTAAGATTCGCAGCAGGACATAACTGCATTACCGATGAAGGCAGAGATGGTTACTAAATTATATATTACAATTACATCAGAGTGCTGAAGCAATGCTCCATTTGGGCCGTTATTCCAAGGGATGAGATCTAAATTGGTATACAAAGTAAGGCAATATATTCTATTTGTTTCACTTAACTAGTGACCAATGGTCCCATAGATTCCATCTCCAAATCAACTAACAGCTCCTTTTAGAACCTTCACATTGTCCGTGTAACAAACCGCTCTTTTTAAGTGCATATGAAAACTTGGATGTGTGCATGTTACTACTGGCAGATGGATCAAAGCAGTCTCCGTTCTATAAACCATGTCCACCGAGACAGAACGTCACACAAAAAGTGCTTTACCTCTGCTTCTATGTATATAATTTAGAATCTTAACGTGTTACAGCCACTGTAGTAATAACTGCCCACAATTTGCAGGTCTGCAGCTATTACCAGAGTTAGCCTGTGTATCGTTATATAAATAAAGCAATGTTACACCAGCTTGGATGACAGCAAGACTGCCCTGGGTGTGTATGAAAAACAGCAATTGGAAGTTCTACAGAAAATTCCACTCAATCACTTTCAACTAGGATCTTTAAAAACCATAGACCTTGCAATATCTGATGGCAAACCCCTTTCACAACCCTCAATTGGAATACTGTATATTAGATGTGCAATGGTATTTGAGCAAATAATGAACAGACTGGGGTGTGCTGGTCACAAGTCTCCACTGCTGCTTCGTAATCTACACAGAGGTTTATGAAACACTATAGAATTTGGTGAAGGAAGTGTGTTGCCAATAGCAACCAGATGTTCAAAAGATAAAACAGAATCCGATTGGTTATATTATAATGTGGAATCGCGCTCTCCTACCAAGGTTTGTGAGAGCTGCACCTGCTAAGGGTATCCCTCCCTTTAGAAAAAATCCAAATTATTTTAAATGCTGGGCGCTCATCAATTGATTTATCAAAAGTGCAGATCTAATATTCTATTGATGTCATAAGGTCAATAATTATTTCCAAACATTTATTAAAATAAGAATCCGATTGGTTGCCACCTTTTGCACACAGTTCTCTATAGAACAGATTTCCTAAATGATCCCCAGGGACTATTTGGCGCGTCTTTTAGCCACGGAAAGCTTAACGGTGTCAGCCAAGCATACAAGAAGTCCTCAGAGGTTTTAACAAGGCTGATGATGTCACACAAGAAGTGACAACTTGCTCTATCTTCATTCTACTATGCACTTCTAATGACAGTAGTACAATAGATCCCTTTGGCAAAAAAAAAAACCCAAAAAAAAAAAAAAAAAACCCAAATATGAAGGAAGAGGTTGTAAAAGCAGCTTTAAAGAAAAGATTTAAAATATTGTATATAGCCAGTAGCTAAGGTTACTGAAATATACATAGCTGATCTGTTTTTATACAGTTGATCTCTATTATGGTAACACAATATGCAGGGAATTTACAGACGCGACAAACTGCAGCTTGCAGTGTTACCCGTCTGTCATTTAGAACACTGATTATCTGTGTAAATGAAAACACCAGCACAAGCAGGAGTTCGTGTTTACTATTAAAATCAAACTTTGCCAACCAATTGCAGCCTGCAGAGAAGCAGAAGAGACACCAGATACGTCAGCGATGCTGCTCATCTTGCCAGAAGACAGCTAAATGGAAAAACACTCGATCAGACAGCTGCAAAGTGCGACACTCTGAAACACACTTTAAAGTCCCACCATTGCCGGTCTATAAAGCTATATAAAAGGAGGAGGGTGGAGGGAAAACATAAAGGGGACGATTTGTGAAAAATGTTGTACAGGTAGCTTTGAAAATTCTGTGGTACGGCTCATAGCAATAACCAGGTTCTCCATTTTATTTCTATGTTTCTGGGTGAGGCAGCCATTTTGTGCGTTGAATCAATATCCATCGGGTGAGCCTAGGCGTTTGCCTAAAACACTAAATGAGGGGCATAATGTCACTCACACAATGTTTTAATGTCCCCACATGAAGTGTTGGCCGCTGACTGAAGGAGAATCTTCTTATGTGCAGATGCCGGCTGCTGCGCCTACACATCAGTGTTCTGCGGGGGCGTGGCTATGATGTCACAGCCAAGCGCCACAGGCCCCGGAGGAGATGCCGCCACGCCCACCTCCGGCCTGCTAATGTAGGTACAAAAGTGAGGGGAAGAGGGAAATGCACCCCGGCCCGGTCCACGAGAACGCAGCCTATGCATTCACCATGACCCAGCAGGATTGCGGCGGCTCTTCATATCTCGTGTATTCTACAGCTTTTCTAGTAAAAACATGAGCGTCTCTATCAGGACTATGGATTCAGACCACAAAGTGGTTGCACCCACTGTGTGCAAAATCCAGGTACACTTTGGGACCGATTCAATTAGCCCTAAGGTGCTGTACTAGCCTCTCCCACTCTGCTTAAGTGGGCACCACCGACAATTACCAGTTATGAGCACATACACGGGAGAAGACAATTACCAAATCATCACACGAAAACACACTGTGTGATGCTTCTGCTCATCGGCCCCTATAAGTTAACATCTAGAGTAAATTTGACTAACTAAGAATCTAAGCACCCAACACATTACTGCAGGTGAGAAATAGCTAAAAAAGTTAAAGTAAAAAATTGATTTCAGGAAGACTGATAAAAGCAAAACAGACAGGTGCTGTATTCCCATGGAGAACGACAACCTGGCCTGGATACAAAGAGCAGGCACGTTCGAATGGAATGAAACTGCATTGGATCTGTGCACATATGAATCTGTGTGTGTGTCTGATGCCCAGCAGATGTAACCTACAATTATACCAAATACAGCTTTTACATGTATTCATGCAGCTGTTAAATATGGGATTTTATTACATACTCTGCTGATAAAATATACTCTATTCAATGTGTGTAAACCTAGACAAACAAATAACACAACATAAGGCCGACAGCATTCAGATTAAGCCTGTGCCGTGTTTATATGGCGGTTCCGCTTTTGGCGCGTTTACAAGTTTAAAGTGAGCGGATTATACCAGAGTGACTCAAATAACTTTACCTACCATGGAAACTGTGCCCATTACAATATCCTATTTTATTGGTTCCTAAGTTTAAGTGCTCATCCATCTAGTGTTGGATAAACCTCTTCAGACATGATTACTCTAGGCAAGAATATACAATTTCTCAGGAATAACTATAATCTTCGGAAGCCATCTCTCTGCTGATTGTGCAAAAGCTAGCTCACTGCTAAATTACTGTAGTTAAATGACAGTTCGTTTCGTCCTCTGAGGTCTTGTTAGTTGTGTCTGTACTGTAAGCTCAGAAGAGGTTCCACCATTTTAGTGGGAACAGTCTCGTTCATCACCATGCTGAGGATTGTAAAGGCTTACTAATGGATTTTTTGTTTTTTAAAGAGGGGGGCACAATAGAGAAAGCACATTTTTCTTCCTAATCATGTCACAAATCTAGTAAAAAAAATAATAATGGTACTTACCCACTTTGGTGTCATTATCCCAGTCCCAGGCCTCCAAAATTAACGTAAATGATCTCTGAAAAAGAAGGAAAAGTAAATTATTAAACAAAATATCCACATGCCCATTGGCCAGCACTGCGAGACAGCAATGCTACCCACTGTGCTACCCCTAGTGATGCAATGTTATCAAATGGCTATAGGTTCATTCTAACCCCATTCACACAATTGCTTACACATGGATGTGACTGGAAAAAAACCTTGTTGAATCACACTTTTAGGCGCATATCTATATCAATCATATACACACACACACACACACACACACACACACACACACCTCATAGGTGACAACAAAAAACAAACCAACCAGTCTTCATTATATACAAGGAACAAGGTCACAGAGTAAAACTGGGTACACACTACAGGTTTGACACCAGATCATCATCATCTACTTAATCGCACAACAAACAACTGTTGGGTCCAATAGAGCATTAGTGTGTACACTCACACGATCATGTTTTATCATATCAGAGCACATCGTATCGGACTACAAATCTGTATGAACGATGGACAAATTCTGCAGTATGTACGCACTGACGACCAGCAGTGCAGGCAGATCTCTGTGGAGTGTGCAGACTCAGTCATTGGTAAAATCAGGACAAATTTTGTGTAGTTAGTTTGTGCTCAGCTTAACACGTCCGAAGTCAAACCAAATATACCAAACCTGCAAAATGTGAAGGACAGTCTCTACCAAGGTGTTAAACGGCAAGTAGACAATGCATCATTCATAAGCCCACAAATCTAGTGGGAGGATTGGTGCTTTGCATAAAAAATAAATAAATATATGATAAGCCTGGCATGTCACCTGTATATGGGATTTATAACTCCCATTAGACAGACCTACAGCAGCCAGCAACTATTCAACTTTATCACTCACAAGCATAACATAAAAAAAAACAAAAAAAAACAAAAAACTAAAACAATTAAAACAAAGTCAATCATTCTAGCAAGCTGCAATATTAGGATGGTTCCAAAAACCAGCTAGCCAGTAACCTACTTCAGAAGATCATTTAAAAAGCAGTAATGATCCCATCCTGGAATCTAGGAATAAAAGTTTTTGCCACGTATAAAATAGTAAAAACGTTTAGTTTACTTTTAAAAAAAAAAAAAAAAACAACCAAAAAACCAAACTTCAACCAAAAAGGGCATCTGCCATTTCTCCGGTAGGCACTGCAGGGTGTAGGGAGTTGAATTTATTAAATGGAAATGTTAAATAACCTTTCAATTTGTATACAGATAGAGAACACAATTTATTGCAGTGAACAGGGCACCAGATCTGTTTAGTCTGAGGAGCTTGAAATATACATGCTCTAAATACCTGTTGAGAACAATAGCAGCAATAACGACACAAATAAGATGGGACAAGGAGGTATTAGTAGTTTGATCATATTGGATTGATTTTTAAGTGCTTCTCACGCGAGGGCACAAGTGCATTCTATGGAACAAAATACTGGTGTAGTACAAGCCGTTGTGTTCTGAAACCTCAACATGGTTTAAGATCTTACAGCGAAGCATGTACTCATTCCATGCACCAATGCATGGGAATTATACACTAGAGAGCAGAATTAAGCATGATTATTTAATAGTGCATGAAAATTCAGATGCATTTCTCATATTAAACACCTGACAAGTGTACAAAAAATAATAATTCTGGGTGCATTTACATTAAAAAATGCTTTCAAGATTATAGGTCCAAATACAGAGCTTCCAGCCTATAATAATGGCGACTACCAACACCAGCCTCACAATTTGCATGAGGTCAAGAACGTTCCACTAGTCTCTAATGCGTCACTGGCAGTAGCCAATTAGGAACCAGCAGCATAAAACTGGAAGTTGCTTGAACCTGCCAAGACAAACTGGTGTCTAGTTTAATGGCCACGCCATTGGTGGGTTACTATTAACTGCTTTACATATTACAATCAGCATTACTGCTGCTGCAGACTGATGTTTCACAAGCTCCCCAGGGACGCCCCTCAGTGCTAGTGGCTTCAATTGGAAGATATTCTCGTATATATGGATTTCTGTCCTTGCGGCCTTTTGGAGGAGTAGATTGCAGCATGTGAGGCCTCTAAGATTTAGGGAGATCTAGGTTGCCCACCTTTGCACTAAGGCATGGAATGAACAATGGAGAATCACAATATATGCAGCACATTTAGTCCTTTAAAAACCATCACTTAACAACAGACACCGACATCAACAAACCCTAAATCTCCTTTTCACTTTGGCAGTCTCAAGAGCCCGTCACTTTTCCATATGCATTTATTTTATTTAAAATCAGGACACCTGGCGGTCAGTCATTTCACTACAGATAACTGCACTATTACCCTTGATGCATCTACACTACTTCTACTTTACTGTTATTAAACCTGCATGTGCACACGCTTCCTAATGAGGTGGGGCGAGGGATCAAACACACGGCCGTGGCTCATTCTAAGGGTGCTACCAGGTAGGTAGGTAAGGATCACACATTACTCCACCCTCCAAGTAACAGGGGTGACACCAAGAATTGGTAACAATGAGATCTGGAAAACCCTCTATAGGAAATGATCTTCTGCAGAACAGAATGTTACCTTCACCTGAGAGGCGATGACATCCCAGACAGAACAGACCGGGAAGCAATGCAACGTATTCCGACAGCCACAGCTTCCAGTCTCCGAATGACAAATGTGACCTGTCCAGCAGAATGGAGGACTGAAGTCATGCTCATATCTATTAGTAACATCACACACCAGACCTCCACGGCCCGCTAAGAGGCACGTATAACCGTATCTATACGATGAGAGCCAGAGTGAGCAAAACCTGCAGTGATGGTTTTCCGATCCAAAAGGACAACTTTCTGCTGGGTCTTTCAATAGCCCCTTAAAAAGAAAGATGGAGGCACAGGTACATGGGGGGGGATAAAAAGGTTTGTGTATAGGTACAAGTCTGTATTGGCAGAATAAACCAAGCTATTTCAAATCTCAGAAGTACACTATCCAACCAAGCACACACGAAATTCCAAAAACACTCAATACACCAATAATCATCATCATCAGCTATTCATATGGCGCCACTAATTCCGTAGCGCTGTACAGAGAACTCACTCACATCAGTCCCTCCCCCATAGGAGCTTACAATCTAAATTACCTAACACACACACACACACACACAGACAGACAGACAGACAGACAGACTAAGGTCAATTTGATAGCAGCCAATTAACCTACCAGTATGTTTTTGGAGTGTGGGAGGAAACCGGAGCACCCGGAGGAAACCCACGCAAACACGGGGAGAACATACAAACTCCACACAGATAAGGCCATGGTCGGGAATCAAATTCATGACCGCAGTGCTGTGAGGCAGAAGTGCTAACCAATAAGTCACCGTGCTGCAATAATGTAAGTGTACATATTTTTGTACAGTATTTGTCACTCCACTTTTGCAAATAAAATAGGGCCTAGCAGTACCCCAATACGCAAATACTGTACAAAGGGACGCCAGCGGCTGCCCTGCTTCTATTCTAAAGAAGTGTAAGTTGTCGGAGTTTTCTGGTTGAGAGTGCTACACCCCCCAAACAGATAATATATAGATCATTCAACACTATCCCCCAACAGAGAACACATTCATCAGAACCCCTCTTTGATATAGAGATTATACACATGCATTTCACATTTGGTAGAGAAGAGGGACAGGAGGTTTTGAGTTGACGAGATGAAACTTCTATACACTAACACACACAATTTGTGGCCAGATTTCCAGCATTGTCCCATTGCAACATGTATCATTATTACATCCATATATAGCCCAATAACTCAGATATTCATCACACCTGGATAATTCTCTCATTTCAGAGCAGAATGTGACAACTGCGTCTGCAGCAGCTGCACTTAACACACACATGACTTTACAGCGCCCAGGCTAGCGTGTCTATCAAGCTCACTTAATGCAGAGAACGTTTCTCTACTTACAGGTAGCTACTGTTGACACAAAGAGACGGTTGCTTCTGATTATTTATTTTTTTTCTTTTCGTACAATAGGTACTAAATAGTTGGCAAGAGCAAAGGAGCGGGCAAACCAGACATTAATCCCTTCAAGTATAAACTTGACTAAAATGTTTCTGTTGAGTAAATGAAGTGTGACCAGGGCTAACTTTGAATACTTGTGGTTTCCTCAATGTGTGCCGTGTACCTTACTTGTGGTTCTTAAGGAGGAACATTTTAATTATATTGCTCAGTCTCTCAAGGGTAGCTGTTCTGGTCCCCACACAGACACGCCGGCTGGTAGAAGTTACAGAGGTGGTAATTTAGTTCTGATTTAATATGCATTTACTACAACTTCCATATCCTGCGAGATGAAGGCGATAAGAAAACCCGTTCACAATAAAGTGAATGAGGATTATATACTGCAGAAACAGGCAATTTGTGGCTTTCCAGCCGAGAACTACAAGTTACAGCATGCCAACTACAAGCTCTTTGGTACCACAGGCACCCTAAAGCCTGTACAGGTTTGAGACAAATCTTTTCTAGAGTACTAGGTGTTCTCTAGAAAAGACCTGCATGCACTAGGTGTGCAGGTCTGGCCAACTTGGTACTCTGCTCACCAGGTATTGTGAAACTACAAGTCCCAGCATGCCCTGCCAGCAATAAGCTGGCTATTTACTGGCAAAGCATGCTGGGGCTTGTAGTTTCACAACACCTGGAGAGCCACAGGTGACAAGGCTCACCTAGTCAGACTAATTTTTTAATCTACATCTTTAACCCATTACACTTTATTCATCTCAACACCAATGTCATTTTACAATATTTACAAGCAGCACACCCACATATTAGTGTTTTTTTTTCTGTCAACAGGTTAAGGACCTCTTAAGGATGCATTTTCTTATGTCTTTCTACAAATCATTATCTCCTTTTCAAAATCTCTCTGGAGGTTGCAAAGTATGACTGCCAGTTAGACAGACACAGGCTCACAGCAGGCCATGTGCAATATTTTTTTTTCATACTGATTGTCGCTTTAACCTCGTTACAAACCTATTTATAAATATTACTTTAGTCAAGTAATATTTTGCGTTGTTGGGAAGTGTCCAATTTACATTATAAAATCGAGTTCAGATCATGTGGGTCACAAAGCTGATTTTATAAGGCAGTCATTCTGTGGACCAATTAAATCACAAGGGACTAGTGACATCATGGGAGAAAGGAAGCCTGGGAGATACAAATAAAAAGAGCACAGAAAGCCAACACTCAGAATGGTTCTACAACCAGGAGCATTTGGCATTTGGCCTTTCAGTGCACCGAAATAACGAAGATTCACACAGACAAATTTCTTAGAGACAGTGGCATGGTATTTCAAGGCGCAAGTCTCAGTCTTTGTATGCAAGAGACCAATTGTCTGACAGATGAGATTATAATGCTGAGATTAAGGGTAATAGGTAACACTTTTGAAGGGAGGAGGGCCGCACAAGTGGCCTTTAAAGTGCACCAGGTTGCCCAGCTCTGCTATAGAAGGCTGCATCAAGTCTTTCTAGGGGCAGAATCGGTTAAGTCGCCAAGATCTCCGCACTAACTTTGCCCATACCAGCGCACTGCGCAATTACCAGCCACACATGAAGTGCTACAAGAGTGACAAAGGCACTGTATTGTGGCACTGGGAGGACTGGCTCACATCAGTGTTATTCAGATCAAGTCTTAACTAGGCAAGATTGTCTAATGCAAATTGAATAAAAGATCCCCCATGTTGCAGATTAAAGCACTTTTAGATATTAATTGGGTCAGTGAACCTGAATGTGCACAATTTCTTGTAACATCATTGGATATATTTCAAATTATATGTAACAATATCAGGGACAACACAGATGGAATGCAGAGAGCTTAAACTACATCTCCCAGCATGCCTTATGTTCGGGAAAGGAAGGGACAGGCTACAGCCAGGAAGAGAGAAGTCTATTAGAAAAGGGGTATGGTCTGGAGAGGAGCCAATGCAGAGCTGACCGGCAGCTGCCATTGAGATTGCTGAGCAAGCTCCGCACAGGAAGACAGCTGCTGAAAGACCTGTGGAGCAGAGACCCCCCAAGTTACTGGCTGTGTAAAGGAATCCGTTAGCAGTCCGAAGCAAGTACCCAGCAGATAGGTCCAGTGGAGTGTCCAGAGCAGCTAACCCCAGCTTCCGTGTGATCCCCCTACAGGGAGAGTAATCCCTACAACTATTCCTACCAGCACCCAGTGAAGTGCCATTGATGTCTCTTTTGTGCCTAGAGAGGTTCCACATAACACTACTCCTATAGGAAATGTTACTTTAACATTACCAGCCAGTAGTGACTCAGGGGTCTAACTAACCTGGAGTTGGAGCAGTCCTGCACTGACTGCAATTTACATTTGTTTGTTAAGCTAGAGGCCTTACAGATACTTTCTACACCATATATTGAGCCCCTTGTCTGGTGACCGAATCTGCAACATTCAGCCAGCGCACCAACGGTACCTGGGCAAGAGCTCAATACAAATAACAAATGGTTCGTTACGGTTATGCTAAGCCAGTGTAGTAGTGAACCTATGGAGTGTGACCGAGAGGGCCCACAGTGCGTGCCATGGGGTTGTATCCAGTGTGCCACACCTTAGCAGTGGGCTAGCATTGTGGTGTATGTCATGTCAGAGTAATGATATTGATTGGCACTGCCTTTATTGCCTTGTGTAAAAATTTGCCTACTGTATGCATTTATTTACCTGTTTATACAAACATACAGCATTGCTGATTTACTGCTGATTTATTGTCATTTATTCCTGAGTCACAATAACGACAGGTGGCCAGCAGGGGTTATGTCATGCCCAACGTTCTGCCCATCGTCACTACTCCCGAGTTACAATTTCCCAATAAGTGTGCCCTGTGGCTTATCCCCCAGTTAGGGGTGCATGTCCCTTTTTAGTGAACCATTGTCCATGAGTCAGACAAGGGTCAACCCCTGGCAGAAGTCAGAAGATACCACCTTCCCGAAGGCTACAAGCAAGATTCAGGTATAATCACTGTGCCAGAAATCAAGGCGATCCCCACAAAGACCCCTCAGGATACAGAGTAACAAGGGGTTGCATATATGATCATAATCATCAATTTATATAGCGCCACCATATTCCGTAGTTCTTTTATAAATGTGCCATTCAAAACTGCATATAAGCAGGGCAGTATTGTAAAGTCACAAGACAGCATCATTTTTATTTACATGGCGCCAAAGAAACAAAATAAAAAATAACTAAATAAAAGACAAGTAAGGGACAAGAGAAACAATAGAATCCGTAAAGATCATTACAAGATACTACAGAGAAAACACAACTAGAACAAAGGAAACGTTAGAGAGGGCGAGAAGATAGGAGGTGGAGAGGACCAAGCTTGTGAGCATGAACATTAAGAGGATTAGGCTGGTAAGCGAGGGGACAGAGGTGGAGTAAAAGGGGCAGGTGGAGCGTGAGGCGGGGATGGTCTTAGGATGGGGACGGTAGGTAAGTGTGAAAAGGCGAGTTGTTCGAGAACATTTGAAAGATCCGAGGTTGGGGGTTATACTATTAAGTCGAATTACCCATCTGACTTTCAGAAGAAAAAAATATATATATAAAAAAAAAAGGTGTAATGTTGCCTCTAAAAGTCATGGCCTCACACACAAATTAACAAAAGAGATAAAGCCCAGCACAGTGGCCTAGTGGTTAGCACTTCTGCCGCTGGGGTCATGAGTTCTAATCCCGACCATGGCCTTATCTGTGTGGAGTTTGTATGTTCTCCCCGTGCTTGCCTGGGTTTCCTCCGGGTGCTCCGATTTCCTCCCACACTCCAAAAACATACTAGTAGGTTAATTGGCTGCTATCAAAAATGACCCTAGTCTGTGTATGTTAGGGAATTTAGACTAAGCTCCAATGGGGCAGGGACTCATGTGAATGAGTTCTCTGTACAGCGCTATATAAATAACTGATGATGATGATGATGATAAAGGCCATGTCTATGGACACGCAGGCAGGTTTTTAAAGACACAAATGCAGCTTAAATGGCTCTCAATGAGGGTCATTAATCCACGCGACATTTGGAGAAAGCTATACGTAAATGCTCTAGGAAATGCAAGACCATACCATTCTGTGAGCAAAATTCTGCTTGTTGTCTAATGATCAATGAATCTTATTCTCATGGGCAGTCAAGCTGCAATATTAGCAAGACGCTGAACAGTGCAATAATCACCCCATGTACAGTCACTATTTCATGCCTTTCCTCCTGTGACTGCATGTTTATGTATCTCCTAGTGAGATATTTATACAGCAGACACAGTGAAAAGGGACAAATCCCATGTAAAACGACAGCCTTTTTGTTGCCAGAGAGGAAGCAGCATCACTGCAGAGAATAAAAGGCATTGTAGAATGACTGTCTCAAGGTTAGATTGTCATTCCTACTGGTATGCGTTTCCTCGCTCTAGTTTCTAACAGCTTGCAGTCTCCAGTGTAGTTGGATCCCACCAGTATCAGATAACATGGCTTATTCCTGGCAACCTTTAGAGAGAAAATGACGCTTTCATGTCATACATTCACAGAGTCGCTTTGATTGCTTCACTTCAAATCTTTTTGGTTATTTACACATCTCTAAATTAAGACAGGTAGAAAAATAGGGTCAGCGAGTTAATGTATAACGAGCAATTAATTAGTCTCAGAGTTCTGAAAACAGTCACTGGGGAGTATGTACTACAAGTGGGGTCCGTGACCCGACACTCTCCGGCTTTTTCATTAGTCAACATTTTTAAAAAAAAAAACACATGGTAAATGACAGGCCAAAAAATGGACAGTGGTCACACACACTAAAATGCATAAGATCGGCTGCCAAAACCAACTCAGAACTGGAAAAATTATTTCTAGATCTTTCCAAAAGACAAGTAAAACGTGTAAAGAATTTTAAAAAAAGAAACCCAAAAACAAAACCCCCCAAAAAAAACAAAAAAACAAAAAACAGCGATATGGGAGGTCAAACATCCAACGCCATTCTCAGCCAGTAATAGATCATCATAGTTTTGGCCTGACTGGAGTTTTTCACCACAAGACTTAAAGGAGCACCTGTCACCTGCACCGTATGGAAGCAGCCATTTTGTGGGACGAATTAATATTCATGGGAATGTGGCCTATCGATACACCAGTAAGCTGTACCCCAGTCAAAAATATGCTCAGGAAGCACCTCAGTGAGGTCACGGCTTCCTAGGGAGCAAATTCTTGGGAATATCGGTGCACTATAAACTTGGTGACGCCTTAAGACCCACCAATTCCCCAGAACAGTTTGCAGAGACATCGACTTGATGTTGAGTATGGCATCTCTGCTCATTTTTTAACCGTGTCCCATAGAGACGCGCAGAAAAATGAGCAGAGATTCCTTACTGTAATCGGAAAACGGGCACATCCAAACATCAAGAAGAGATGTTCGGTGGCACCCCGCTCCTAGTTTAAGCTTCCCCTTAGAATCTACACTGTACTTTCATAGGAGGTGGTAAAGAAACGTACATATACCTAGAAGACCATAACCCTAAACTGGGTTATATTAGTCATAGGTTGACAGCATTTTTAACAAGTTTTCAAGGACAGGATTCTATGAGATATAAATATTATATATATATATATACACATACATACATACATATATACATACACATACACATAGTGTCATTTTGGCAATATAACCACACTAGCCAACACTAAAGACCGAACCTCCGTTCTCCCGGAGGGGAAGGCAGGCAACAAGTACGTACTGAGTCATCCAACCCCGCGTTCTCTCAATTCAATAGTGAAGTGGATGGAATCCGGGAGGGAGACCTGCTCTTCTGGGAGTCTGACGGACATTCCAGGAAAGTAGACAAGTAGGACCTAAAGGCGCGGCTTCACTAAAACAAACTTTTGCAGAATAGGGATTGTACAGTCGGTCAACATTGAACAACAGACACCTTCTTAAACCTGAAGCGGCCTATGGACATTAAGTATCGTTGGAAAATATGCATCAACAAAAAAGGTTACTACCGTCGTCGGATCATTTCAATTATGCTTCCATGGACCATTTGGCTGCCGATTGAGCCTTTATAAACGGCATCATCCTGCCTGGTAACACAGAAATGCCTGCGTCAGCTTACAGATACAGAAATTTTGATTGGCTCATCTACCTGACCTTAAATTAACTTGCAGCAAGCTAGTGCTTTATACCTCCGTGGGATAGAGGACTAGTTTCGCAATTGCCGAACAAGATAAAACTTATCACAGAAAATGATGATACTCTGCAAATGGTAATTGTTTTAGGGATCATATGCACAGACCTCAGATTTAAATCTTAAAATATTACAAAATGTACAAGTTCAAAGAAGTTCACTAGAGAAAGAAAAAAAAATGATTGATCAGCATGTGTTCAGTGACATTTGGATAAAGAATACAGAGTGTACGTGAAAGGATCTAGAATCTGTTTCCCACTGCAGTGTCCTATAAATAACTAGGAATTAGAGCGTGCAAGCCAGAACGGCACCTCTCCAAAAGCAGGCCTATAAACACCGGCAAGCTGCAAAACACTTCTGTGCATTTAAAAATGTATGTGTTACATGCATACATACAGTGCAATAGCCACATGCGGCTCCAGAGGGCTGGAATGTGATCACGCTGGAGGGCAGACGTGTTAAAGGGCTGATTAAGGCAAATATTTAAAAAGCAGCAGAAAAATGCAGAATCTGGATAACTCAGGTAGCCACATCTCCTAAAATAGAGAACTGGCTCCAAACTTTATGGGGAAAGGAGCTCTGCACCTGGATTAATCAAACTGCATCACCCCTGCAGGACAAAAGATGCTGGGATTTGAAGCAGCAAATGAATGGTGCTTCTGCTACACATTTTTACAAACTAGACAACACATATAGTAACCATTCATTATTAGATAAATGAGATTGGATAATGCATTGCCAATGGAGCAACGTTTTTTTTTTTTACGTTCTAAATAGACCAAACATACAGCAGCCATAGTCATCCCAGCTACACAAACAGAGCAATATAAAAAAACAAAAAACAAAAACAAAAACAAAAAAACAACGTTTCTGTCCATAACAGCTGTACTGCTGCTGGTTGACATAATATTTACGTATATAAATTATCAAGGTGTACAAAAATAAAAAAAAAATAAAAAAAAATTGGGGCCTAGCAATTAGCAGTGCCCCCCAGTGCGGGGCGTCCTGCCCATTAATATATACTGGGCACCACACACACTTATGTGACCGGCTGCCACTCACGAGTTTCTTTGTTTCCACGGAGACAACTCTGGCATTATTATGTCATGTCCTGCTTTAGGATCTGGATGAAACCTAGGTTTGGTGCAAGAGTGACACAGAGATACTAGATGAAAACAAGTAGAAGTTAGACTAATGAAACCAAAGGTCTGATTAGCCGCCATAGGTCACAGCACATTGCCCATTTGCATCATGTTAAATAAGCCTATTAAATTATTTTGTTTAGCCGTTGTCTTACATAGGGGCACTACAGTACAAAAGGGATTTAAAAAGAGCGTTGGCTTCTCATCCAATTCACTGAAAACAGAGCTAACAGCACTGGTCTGTGGATGAGAAATAAATACAGTGAAATATTTACTCCCCCCAGAGTTGTCAGCAGTGTGACTGCTGAGCTGCATGGGTTGCAACAGAAAGAAAGGTGTACCCCAGCTGTCAGGAGCACTGGGAGATAAGCCAACATACGAGCGTCTCATATTTGGAGCAGACAGCGCAAATTAAGGGAATAAAACCTTTCTTGCAGGCGATCTGCTTCCCATCACTGTACAGCGCACAGAGGTTTACTTATGATATTAGATCTCATCTTACATATCACAGATCGGTTCGCTGAACAACTTAGAGAAAACGTCCACACGTCTGACCCAGAAACATTTGAATACACAGCTTCTAGCCACATTCAGTCTAGATAAAAAAAAATGAATGAACGTACAGTAGAGGAAATACTTTTGCAACTTATTCAAAACAATTCCACAGAACTGGTTTACATCTAATCCAATAGGGCAAATTACAGATCTGATCCCACCTCTCATTTGCATACAATGCTAATGACATTAGAGGAGCAAAGGAGGACATCAGAAAACATGCAATGATGATAAGGGGAAAGCATGCACCTCTGGACCACACTGCTAGCACCACATAGATCATTAGACTATATATTCTATTTATTTTGACTGGTCCTTTGTCTTTTTGAGCTTTGTGAATTGAATTTGCAAAGTGCAATTTTCACAGCATGATAATTTAGGGTACACATCACTTATACAGTGAATGTATGCAATTTATTTATTTTGCATCATTTAAATTCATTCAAGTTGCCATATTACTTCTGTAATGAATTCTGCAAACCATTTTATAATGAGGACATCAGCATCCTTTATAGCAGCTATCCATAACCTCTTATACTCTACATTGTTTTCACCTAGGAACTGGTATGCTATCCTTTGCATCTTCTTATAATAACAACTGCAATCAGCAATGTATAAAATAGGTCTGTGCTGTATCTAGGAGAGCAACACCCACTAAGGGCATGTAAAGATACACAAGTTAGCACATGTATTCCAGATCTGTTCTCTTTGAACCTTCTATGTACATACCCTTATGCTTTGCCTATCATGTGGTGATATCGTATCACCAACAAGCCTATCTTTTCACTAGTGCATAAACTCACCTAGAGAACAAGAGATAAAAAGGTTAATTATCAAAGCACTTTAACTTGAACGGTGTAGGGGTTATGAAATGAATTTCGCTAATGTTTAAGAGGTGTCCTATGGGAGCGCTTGAACGTTGCATTTTAGGATTAGTAAACCGCAGCGTTCATACTGCCATGATAATAGGTTGGAGAACAAAGGGGATAGTCCATAGTCACACAAGAACAAGGGAGGTCTCAAGACACCGCATGCTGACTCTTCCAGTGTTCCACCCCTTAACTTCACCTTGTCACCATAGCAACCATCAATCGCTTATAAACATTGTTTTTTTTCTTTTAACGGTAGAAAACCACAACATTCTACCACTGCTATGCGACACCACATATATACTAGCGTTAGAGCCATGTGTTTGAGCCATCGACGATGGATAGGAGACTTAAGACACTGTTACTGAGAAGCCAAATAGTTGACAGGATTTATATTTCTAAACTTGCAATAAAAAAAGACCCAACAATGCCAGCACTACCATTTTAAGATAATATACTACACTTCTTCACAATGTATTACTAAATATTTAACTGTAGATGACAAAACGAGAATAAACCAAACAGCATCTTCAGGGTAGTACCAATTTAAATCTTGTGAGAAAATAGCTCCTGCTCACTCATTAGAGCTCTTTATAGCAAAACACAACCTTCCACTAAACATTAAGAAGGTCTAGAAAAGCTTTCAAGGTCCACTGCATTTTAATCGAGCCCTTAAACACAAGCGAATACGGTTGGGGACAACACTTTAACATGGTTAAAGCACTTCATGTACAGGCAAACATTACACAAGTCTTAAAATTAGTGTTAAAAGTTTACTCAGTAAAAGTACTATATGTGAATATGCCTTTAGCACCAATACACAGCAAAGCCAAATATAACAACATACAATGAATTACTAATCAAAAATCTCCATTTTCTTGCCTAAAGTGGTAACGAGCTGTGCAGCAGGTAGAGGTTTATTCAAGTTTATACATAAGGTCTCCTAGGCACCAGGTCATATGTGCGATGATTGGTTTAAGGTCCGGGTACCGGTGAATTCAGTAGTTTCATTGGCCATTCTGGAGGTTGTGAACCACATTGGCCCTAAAATGACCGTGGTGGGCCGCAAGGTCAGCATGCTCCAATCAAAGTCTGGTTGGTGACATTTTCACCAGGCCAAGCAATAAACGATCACAATCTACAGTCCTTCACACAGCAGATGCACCAATTTTCTGGTCTGAACCAATTTACATGTTCGCGCAGCCGCCTTATCAATTCCCTAGGGATCAGTCACATGACCGAGGCATGGCCCACAAATGCCTCGATCATCCCTACTGACGTGCAGTGGAAGAGCAAGTCTACAACAACGTAACCTCTGTTGTAATAGATCCATTTGTAAAATAGGATTTAAGAATGTACCACCACAATCTGAAATTGTCAAGTTTTGGGTTTGTTTTTAAAATAAATAAAATTAACCAAATAAAGGGCAAGAACAGTTCTTGAATCCATAGACAGGGATCTGCCCATCTGCATTATAATTTTAGCCAAATCAACCATGAGAAATAAAGTATGTCAACCACAGAGCTTAAGCACAGTAGAAAATCAGTAGATGGATCTCCTAAAATCACGTGTAGGCTGAACCTACTATTAGCAAACAGACACCAGACACGGGACTACACAATGCTGCGATTTCTAAAAAAACGGACAGCAAAAGTGGCAGCTATGCAAAGTAATAGATGGTTCTCTCGGGAGGTATCCTGTGTATGCAATTAAGAAGGGTACATAAATATATCTCACATATACATATATGTAACAGCTCATATGACATCTTATACAACTACCACGAATGATACGCAAGGTTAAGTAATTTGACACATCGTTCTAAAAGGATTAATTTCATCAGTCATGTAGATAACTGTAAAACTTTACACGGTCATTTACGGTTACATTGGGTTCATGTTACATAGGATATTGTCAATATACAGATTAAAAACTGTACAAAACATCCTGTGTACTTTGTTTCTAGAATGTTAATAATCATACGAATCTCCTGCTGTAAATATCTGTATAAACAGTGAGTTTATGATGTAATCAATTCAGTGATCATTATGCAAAAGTGTATATTACAACACTACATCCCCTTTCTACAAACAGAACTGTATGAAGGACGATTTGTGAGCGGTAGACAGTGAACATAAAACTATCCAGAAGCTTCATGGTGAAACTTAAAAAAAAAAAAAAAGAAAAGGATGAATATAGATGATATTTATATTTATCCAAGTTACTGTTCTATTAGGAGATATGAACTTCTACATGGAGTGATGCTGTAAAGTCGGCAGTACAAAGAGGACGGTGTGACAAGACAAGTGAGCATGTTCGATATAGACAGAACATGAAATACTTCATTAGCCCATAGCCCTAGACCATATCATCAAGGAAGAGTTTAAAACGCTACTTTTGCTGTATGTAAGAAAAAAAAAAATTGTTTGTTTTTGTAAGAAGAATATTTTTCCTTAAGATGCCTATTGCTTTAAAGTGCATCGATTACCCGCAACCGTCATCAGCTATTTATATAGGGCCACTAATTCCACAGCGCTGTACAGAGAACTCACATCAGACCCTGCCCCATAAGAGCTTACAGTCTAAAATTTCCTAACACACACTTGGGACAAATTAAGAGCAGCCAGTTAACCTACTGGTATGTTTTTGGAGTGTGGGAGGTAACCAGAGCACCCGGAGGAAACCCACGCAAATACGGGGAGAACATACAAACTCGTCACAGATAAGGCCATGGCCGGGAATTGAACTGATAACCCCAGTGCTGTGAGGCAGAACTGCTAACCACTGAGCCACCATGTTGCCTTCAGTTGAGACCAGAGCTGGATTTAGACTACTTGGGTAAAAAAAAAATCTATAGCAGTATAGTTTTTTTATTAGCATAGCATATACCCCTATATATAGTTGTGGAGCAGGGAAGCTTTGGTCCGCCACAAAACGTTGGTACGGCGTTAAAGGCGGTGTGATATCATTGGGGGTGTGCCCTACATACTTTTGCTCCCCCTTCTCTTATTTTCCTCACTGTGTCCGCCATTCTTTTCTTCAACCGTCTCTTTACTTTCTTATTATGTGCAGTTGTGCCTCCCTTATATTACTTACCTTTCTATTGCCTTTTCCTCTTCTGTCTTTTCTGGTCTTCTGTCTCCTTTGTGCTACTCACTGAATAAGGCGTCGGGTGTAATGACGTTACGCCCGACATCCAGTGGGCTAGAGCAGAGAGGAGATTGCCGGTAGCCGCCTCGGTCATGCCATTATTATTTTTTTCCTAAGCTGGCGGACAGAAGGGGATGGCAGGTGGAGGGGAGCACCCCCCCCCTCCACGGCTTTCCTTCCCCCCGCTCACCGCTGTCGCTGGAGGGGCCCTCTGGGGACACATGGGCCCTAGGCAGTTTCTGAAGACTGATATTGCTGCTTGACCCAAGACATACAGTAAATCATTTCAACTGTACGGACATCTATTGTATGACAAGAAAATATTTTTTACCATTTCTTTAAAAATTGTTATTCCTGTACTAAATATTTGGCCAATACTTTTAGCCATAACTGGTCAAACCAATGAAGGGGAGGCAGTGAATAATGTTTTTTTTATTTTAACAAAAACAAGTTCCATTCTATGTACCTCGCGCACACAACTCCAATATATAGCTTCAAAAATAAGCATCCATCGCCAACGAAACGTGAGAAGGTTTGTACCAAATGCCTCCATATATCTCCAGATCAATTAAATATTGCAGTCCTGAGAGACAGACACCATGATCAACAGCCGGATCTTCGGAAATGTCAAATACATATTTAAGATAGCATTAACTGTGTTTGTAAACAGTGATCAGTCACGCCAGGCCAGCAATGTACATGTGCAGTAGTCTCTTGTAACAGGTTTCTGTCACAATATTTGCTGCTAGTAATCGTGACCCAGTACTCAATGACATTATAAGCGGGGGGTGGGGGGGGGGGGGGGGGGGGAATAATAACATTGTTAGGACAAAATGTGCAGAGTGGGAATTTCAGATGGAGGGGTGTAATAGGAGGCATGGGCAAGAAATGGTAAAAGTGGATTTTAAAGAACTAATGATGGCCTATGGCAGTGATGACTAACCTGTGACACGCCAGGTGTTGTGAAACTACAAGTCCCAGCATGCTTTGCCAGTAGATAACTAGCTGATAGCTGGCAGAGCATGCTGGGACTTGTAGTTTCACAAACACCTGGAGTGTCTCAGGTTAGCCATCACTGTACTATGGCTTACACAGTGAAGGCAGCCATTTACTGGCTTGTGCATACCATTGTAGAACATTACTAAACACATTCCTTTATAGCTTCCTTCTGACAGTTTTCAGCTAGGGTGTTAAATCATGAACAAAAACTGACAACGCACATTTTGCTTAGTGTGGCTGCTAAAGAGAGGGCGATAGGGAGGGGACGAAAACACAAACATCCCTGGCAGATGCTATAAAGACATGTATGAAAAGCATAGAATGAGCCCAACATGTTCACTTTTTTTGTTTATTGCCATTTAAGTCTTTAAAAGATGAACACTGCTTTCAGGAAAGTAAGATAGAGCACTTTATGGCGCAACAATCTTCTGATCAGTGGGAACCATGGTAGAACGAGGAAGGACTGACTTCAAGGCCACACACTGCTCAACATTATGAGGTATTTAGGTTGGCAACAACTTATAGAACAAGTTGGTTTATAACACGATAGTTGAAAAGAATTTAAAAAAAAATAAAAAAAAAAATAGTATGTGTGTTTTTGTAAACAGGTTACAATATAAAAAAAAAAAAAAAAAAAAAAAAAAAAAAAAACACAAAAAGAACAAAAACAAACAAAAAACAAAAGTCACATTTCTCCTACAGTCAGGAGACCAGAGCAGCGACCTCCTATTTCCGGGAGCCTGCTAAATAAATGCATGCTGGGGGATACACCAATAAACAACTTCCGGACCCTCACCACATGCCAGCAGTGTAATGTTTTGTGCACATTGTGCCTCATTACGCGGCGATGTTACTAGTTCCTAGTAAATGGATAGGCTGAAGACTTCTTCAGCTCACAAAATGTGCCAACTCCTTTGTATAGGCAGCATGGTGGCTTAGTGGGTAGCACTTCTGCCTCACAGCGCTGGGGTCATGAGTTCAATTCCTAACCGTGGCCTTATCTGTGTGGAGTTTGTATATTCTCCCCGTGTTTGCTTGGGTTTCCTCCGGGTGCTCTGGTTTCCTCCCGCACTCCGAAAACATACTAGTAGGTCAATTGGCTGCTAACAAATTGACCATAGTGTGTGTGTGTGTGTATGTATGTATGTATGTATGTATGTATGTATGTTAGGGGATCTAGATTGTAAGCTCCAATGGGGCAGGGACTGATGTGAATGAGTTCTGTGTACAGCGCTGTGGAATTAGTGGCGCTATATAAATAAATAGATGATATGAAGGCGAAAAGGTGCACAAAGCTCTCAAACACAAAGAATTAGCCACTGTGCTTTAACCATTATTCCCCCAATACCTTTAAATATTTATCAAACGTCTCGAAAATGTGTACCAATATACCTGTGAATGATTACTAATCCACCTGATTCTTATATTTTGCATTTGCTAAGACAATAAACTTAAATGGAATAGGCTGGAGTAATAGTTTGCCATCTCTGAAGTGGTTTAAGAAATTTGCCCTGAAATTTCAAATTTACCTTCAAGCATGCAATAATTATACTGTACCCCGTCTAGATCCTGAACACTTATCTGTAGAGTTAAGTTACCATGCAACGGTGTTCTCTATCGCTTTCACAAACATTGAGCAATCGTCATTTATAAAATTTGGGAAAACATCATGCAAGGCTGAAAACTCTTTGGTGCTTTTTGCTGTCGTCCACATAACATTTCTTAGTTTTGTATAGATTTGATGTCTCGTTAGAACCTGCGGACTTACTGTAATGTGACACTACAAAACCTCTACGGTTATTTTGCTGTGGAGCAATATACAAAAGTTTTTATTTAAAAAGCCACCTGCAGACAATGGAGGCAGCCATTTTCTGGGCTGGACAAATATTTGTGAGAAGATCACCCACCAATCATTGGCTCATGTGCATTACTCAGTGTAATCAAGTAATTTGTAATTTCACTGGCTCCTGCTAAAAAAAATAAAAAATAAACAAAATATAATAAATAAAAATGAATAAAAATAAATAAAAATAAAAATAATAAGCTGCAATCTTCTTATTGGCTCCAGAAACAAAATTCCCACTGTGGGGGGAAATAAATAGAATTGATGCCCACTTTATCAGTATTGTAAAGTTTTATTTCGGAGGGATACGAACGTCTTTTCTATAATTACCCCAACAGGTGGGGGGGAGGGGGGGGGGGGGGGGGGGTTCACAAAACCTCTGCCAGTTGATCCTGCAGTACACACAATGACCTCCGTTAGCTGTAGCCAAAACATTATATACGCATGTGTGCAATGCTTTTAAAACACACTGTAGTAAACTGGTATAAGTTAATACACTCACTGCCTGCCAGGTGGAACAAGACCAAAACGCTAGTAAATTAAATATATAATAAACTAAATAAAAATATTTTTACGCAGCAAATAATAATAATGATATTTAAAATGAATTAGAAACCACAATAGTGGTTCACAGATGGCGACTTGGTTGTTTTAAAAAAAAAAAAAAAAATTGAACAGATTTAGCTTTTCCCAGAGGAGAAAAAAAAAAAGCCACAAAGGAGAAAGAAAAAATAATATTGATTTTGTATTATCATTTAAAAAAGGGGGAGGGGGTGGTGATCATTGAACTTTGTTTATATAACTCTTACAAATCTTATCCCAGGTGAAACTTGAACAGGTGTTTTAGTTTCTGAAGCGTCTGTCCACAGGGCATATAATTGGTTACTTATAGCCTGTTGCTAAGGAACCGCGTACTAGTCTTTAAGCTGTGAATCAAGTATGACAGAGTGACACTTAGCCTTGAAATCCTGTTCCTCAGCTACAGAACAGAAGATTTTGGAAGTCATTAAAGGGAAAGCCACGCTCTCACTGCTAAGACAAACCTAAGGCACGGTCAGATCTTCCCTAGATAACAGAAAACAAGTCGTAAAAAGACAAACAATGTGGTCAAGCATATTCTGGACCCTGAGGCAAAGAAAGAATAAATGCAGGGATCACATAAGTAACCATTGTATACAATGGAGGCCGCACAAATATTCATGCAAATGCAACGTATCAATGACCTAGGAATTAATGAAGTCTCCGACCCCACCTTTTGTAGGTGGCAGATGCTCTAGATCAGCGTTTCCCCAAACTCAGTCCTCAGGTACCCCTAACAGTGCAGGTTTTCCATATCTCCTTGTTGGAGCTCAGGTGTATTCATTACTGACTGATACAGTGTAACAGATCCACAGGTGGTATAATTATGTGTCAGTAATGAATACACCTGTGCTCCAGCAAGGAGATATGGAAAACCTTCACTGTTAGGGGTACCTGAGGACTGGGTTTGGGAAACACTGCTCTAGATGGAAGAGAGATTTTTGCTTTATGAGGGTACACTCAGACAACCACCTCAAGGATCCCTGGAGTGGCAGAGCAACATCCAACAATCATTTAGTTGGGCACTGTGCCCACTTGGGGGCTCGGACTCCTGGTTTCCGACACCCTCTGAAGGACACCATAACCCCCCCTCCCCGTCACTTATTTTGAGAGCATACGTTTGCAATGGATTTTGTAAACCAAAGTTCTCACCGGAGGACAGGATCCTAGCAGAATATCTTTATTGTCAGTGAGCCGTTGACACAATTAGGGAATCTCAAAGAAACCACAAACAATGCCAACAACCAACAACATTTCCAATCAATTGTGCGATAGCCATTGAAGTGTTCAATCTATTCAAGAGGCCTCATTAGTATCATAATAAATTCTTACTAAAATTAGTTTATGACTTCTGCTGTTAGCCCCTGATGACAAATGTGTCAAATTCAGTAAGTTAAGACATCCTTAGCAGGTATCAATGGAGCCGTTAATACCACACAGATTATCTGCACAAGCTTAGACCACTCCTGAGTGAGGACAACGACATGCCCCATGGCATAAACGACTGTGGAAAAATAATAAATCCGCCAATAATATACTGTAGACCAATATTAAGACTGAACGACAATTAACGACAAGCTGCTATTTGGCCACTTTCTTGCCTATTATAATGCTTACACTATATTAAGTTTGTTACATATTCAATTTTTTAACATCAGAGCTGAAGAGCGTATTAATTGTTTTAGGATCTGCATCCATACAAAATCAAATGTACTGTGTAGCCATTTATAAAAGCTTGTTCACACATCTGTGCAATTGGGTAAAATCAATAAAAACATGCACTTTGGACAGTTACCATAACAACCACTGGCAGTGTACACTGACATATGATAAAACAATCCATGCCTTTTTCTATAGTTTTAAACTCTATTTTGGAACTCAGGGGTGGGAATGAGCCTCTAAAAGATCATTCATCCTATGTGAATACACATTTCAGGATTTACTTAACTGAAAAGCACATTAACCAGCTGATAGCGTAAATGAGCCATAGGAAAGATTACATTACGTCTGTTAGAATTCTGAAAAATAACCCAAAATACACACACTATAAAACTGTGGAATGCTTGAGGCAGAACACCTGTGGTTCTATAATCATGGTATGCAAGTCATCAAGGCCAAGCTAAAGCCTGTCAGGTAATGCTGGGACTTCTAGTTCTGCAAAATAGTTGAAGAGCCACAGGTTACATAAGTCTGCCTTAGCCCTTTATGGCAAGATTCCAAGAGGTATTGTATACACAAGGGACAGAATGTTTGTTATTTGGTACTCTGGTAGGTAACCGCCAAGGAATCCCAAATCTTACGTTTTAAAGGAGATGTTCCATAAGTAATGCATTGTTTGCCACAAACAATACCAAATAAATAATCAATAAAGAACCAAACTCCCACCGTGGCATTTAACACATGTCTGGGTTTCCAATTCTTTACATGAACATATTTTACTGTAGCCCCACAATCCACATACTCAAACTCTTTAGAATAAGACTAAAGCTGCTCAAAAATTACCTGACGACCCTATACACTGCTACACAAACACAGAATGACACTTCAAAGTATGATAAATTGAGCACATCAACTGCTAAATGAAACCAACATACTTAAAACAACATTTTATTCTTTAAAGCTGCTTCACAGGGAACAAAATCCAAGTTCATACTGTGAGACTGTTACAAGAAAAGAAGACGTTTCATAAACACTGGAGTAAATTTAGACCAGTAGATTTTTTGCAAAGGGGGTAAATGTCCAGAGCTTGCATGTGATCTGCAGTGGAGTACACCTGTCTCTGTCAAAGAGGAAGGGGTGTGCGCGGGTAGGGGGGCATGGGAAAGATTGAGGAGGAGTGGGGGCAGGGGAATGAAGGCCAGTTATATGAGCCACTGGTGAAACCCGTGTGTTTAATACACTTTAATCTCACACAGAGTCAGTACTACCGACATGCCTGAGACTCACACTTGGATTAGGTTTCTAACAGTTAGAGGAGAACAGGAGACAGAGTATTTCAGCGTACGGTAATGGGGCGGATGACCGCACGTAAGAATTTTATACATGCATGTTCAAAAGAGCAAAAAATAAAATAGACCTAGCAAATTTGATCCATAAAGTTAGTTGAGCTATACAAGGGAGTTATCTACTAAAAGGTCTTTTTTAACCACAAAATAAAATTGTTATGCCAAGGTAACATTTGCAAACAAAAACATGTTTTGCAAACATAACAAGTGTTTGGGGACGGGGGGGGGGGGGGGGGGGGGGGACATGTATATCTTCAATGCACATGATCTTTGGTCACTTATAGAAAATCCATATTCAATGCCATGATATTTCCCCCTACAATACCAGTAACCCATCTCAGTTATAACAAATAAGTCACAATCCCTCATAATCCCAGTTTTCTCAATTTGTAGGCAAGAAAAATTAGGTAAACAAATTGTGCTCATGCACAGCCATGGAATGTGAACTGCTCAGCCTGTACACAGGGCTGCATAAAACGAAGCTACAAGTGCCTAAGCACACACGTAATGTATTAATGTCAGTCTTCCCATCCTCCATACTTTTCGGAGCCTCACGCTGGCTTAAAGCCAACTGCGTGACACACCCCTAAGGTGACAATGCATTCCCCAGAGGAGTCTGTAGCACAGACCCAGCCTCTCTCCAGGCTGTGTTCTGTCTGTGTGAACGATCAGATTCCCCAGGTAAGCACATTTGTCCAATAGTCTCCAGCAGAGCTCAGCCTCACCCCATTATCCAACAGCAAATACATTACAACCATAAAAACAGTCAGGTAGTCTCAACGCTTGTGGATTCAATCACTATAATATAGATTAAACAATATTTAAAATTGCTTAGTTGATTCAGTGCCAACACGATTAAATCTGAAAAATGCAAAACGACTGAATCTGAATATTATTGAGCAGTTTATTTAAGGATAGATTGTAGTGGCCATGCTACATAGCTAAAGGTGTGACACCAATGGCCTAGATGCACTATACATTCTATTGGGAATCACCTCTTTTGGGGTCCCAGAACAATGGCCCACTGGGCATCACACCTTACAAAGGCTGAGCACCACTACTATATATAGACTACAGTTGTTGAGGCACCAGTGCACATGTTAGAGACATGCAATTATACCCTGAAATCATAATTTTCTGCAATACTCTAGATTACCTAAAATTTAATCCAGAAAACAAAAAACAGCCTAAATCAGATACTGTGCTAGTAACCTTGGCTAACAATTCAGCCTGTATACTCAATGCTGCACCCTGTGCAAATCTTAATCTGCAAACCGGTGTTACAACAAGACACCCTGGTGGCTTGGTATCCATGCAAACTCAGGTGAACTGAATGCAACAATTTCCTTCCAGTGCAAACTACCAGCGGTGACTTATATTGAACAAAGGGAGGTAAAAAGCTGACAACTTTTAACCAGGAACAAAAAAATAAATAAATAAAATGACCGTTTCTCATCAAAACACAAAGAGCCAAGATCAACTGAATTAAGCAGCAATGACTGGAAACGACACTTGCACAGAGGAACTGAGATACAGCTGCAGAATATACACAAGCCACGCCAGCAGTCACCCTTTGTTTCTTGTAAATAATCCACATTTTGTCAGCAGCTAATAAAGAGCTATTTTTCATGAAAGCAAAATTCACTGCTTACTTACACTAGATAAAACCAGAAAGTGCATCGTAACACCATAGGGGCAATTGCTATACTGCCCTCTACAGACGATATCTGAGGCCAGCACCTGGCACACATTCATACAATATTAGAACCAGAAAACACTTAATTTAGGATTAAAGTAAATTAAATGTAACCTACCGGCCAAGCAAACTGGAAAGGGATAACAATCCTGCCATTCTCGCCAGGGCTGTTTTTACCCTGCGGATTAAATATGTTGTTCAAATAAAAAGTATTTCCACCAAGCACCGAAGTATGTCCAGAGCCATAACTGCACGGCCCAGTGAGGGCGATCTTGGCCTGAAACTCCTTGAGGCACACTCGGAGATAGGTGTCACACTCATCCTTGCTGCAGTCTTGGTTCTGGGAGCTCTTCATATCATCGCAGCATTCCCCGCTCAACAATTCTCCGTTGACATTCTTCAGAGAGTTCAGCTGCAGCTCGAAATAACCCGTGGACTGGGAAGCCTAAATATAACACATCAAACGGGGGAGACATCACTACGGTGCCTTGGGAGCTGCCCCGGGGAGGGGGGACGTGTGACACGGTCGCCCCCCGTTTCAGCAAGACAAATGCAGAATAATTGCTGATGGTCGTTAAATCTATTGATTGCATGAGGTAAATGCTGCAAGGATCCAACTGCACCCACATCGATACATGCAAAAAGGATCGCTTACAGCATAAGAGGGTGTATTATACCTATATAGAGCATATGAAATAGCAGCTCTTCAGTCCCTAGATAATTGCACGCCCTGGACTAGTGGCGTGTGTATATATATAATACTAAAATATATTAGCTGCATTATTCAGATAGGGAGCACACACACACCATGTATAATAGAAATGCAGATCATCCTTTTAGTAATCCACACAGGAATCTTTAAAGGTAAAACAAATAGAATAAAATAACTTTATTCAATGCCTCAGCTTCCTATAGGCATAGGCACACATACCTTAGTGCGATCCCACAATAATATATATATATATACACACACAGTTTGTATGTTTGGGTCTAGCTAGTCATGCAAGCTATATACTTTGATCCACAGATCTCAGCAGACATGCAGATAAAATCCTATTAGACCTCAAGGGCTGAAGGATCTGCTTTTAAATCAAAAATAGAAATACAAGTCTTTGAATACATATTGCATTAAATCCATATTTAAAAAAAAAAATGGAATTGGGGGAAAATAAAAAAATAAAAGTTGTTGGGGTGGAGGAATGGTGCACCCCACAGATAGGGGTAGGGTGTCCTCAGATGCATGCTGCAGGGGTGCAGAACTGGATTTAGGGGCAGCCTTACCTGGACCCAGAAAGTTATGAGGATGAAGCCCACCGCTGTCAGGTGGCCGCTGAGGCTCAGTCTCTCCAGCATTGCCAGCGAGCTCAGGGCTGCCGCGGGGGGTGACAGGGAGGAGGAGGCGGCAGGCGGGCAGCCATGGACTGAAGGCATCAGGCGGCTAGCAGCGCAGATACATGGGATGGATGTCAGGGAAGCTCCCCAGACAACTCTCACATCGGCTCTCCCAGCTCTCCCAGCCCAGGCAAACCAACATGTGAGCTGACAGACTGACAGCCGCGCTAGCCACTGGCGGGCCCCGCTGCGTCATTCATATTCATGAGGGGGCGGGGAGAGGAGGGGGCGGAGCTAGGTGGCAGTGTGGCTGCAGGTGGTGTGTGTGTGTCAGTGTGAGCCTGTGTGCATGGGGTTAATGTGTGTACTGCTAGCTGCAATTGTTATGGAGACATATATACATCTACTGGTATTTACCCATCTGACTGCTGTGAGTGTGTGTGTCTATATAGATATATATGTATGTATATATATATATATATATATATATATATATATATATATATATATGTGTATAGATGGATATGTATATATATGTGTGTGTATAGATGGATATGTATATATGTGTGTGTGTGTCAGTGTGAGCCGGTGGTTTAGGGGGGCACTTGAATGCTGAATGAGTGACATTTGCTAGCAGCTTCTTACCTGTTGATAATGGCCTGGAAGTGTGGTCTCCCAGTGCTGCACCCCCAAGAATAGTAGAAGATGTCACCGTGTCTGTGCTTCACACATGGTGGGAGGTCGGGGCAGCAACTATGTGGGGAGGGGGGGTGCTTTTATGTTATTCCATTAGCTTTAGAGATTGGAATCTCATCAGGTCCATTGTACTATTGAGCCCTATGGCACCCCTGCATATGTGTAATATATATATATATATATATATATAGGTAGGAGGTAGTAGTGATTATAAAATACTTGTAGGGAAGTACAAATCAATATCTCACCATGGAGCCTTGAGGAAAAAGACAACATGTTTTAGTTTATTTATGCGTATAACTTGTTTATTGTTTATTTGTCTTCCTTTTGCCTTGTACAAATATTTTGCTGTAGCATATGATATTCCCTAGCCTATTTGTATTTTAAATACAGAAGCAGGTTGGCTATACTAACTTGTACTAACATCATTTAGTGACCATGATTTAGTTCTAAATAGATTATCATTTATATAGCGCCACTAATTCCGCACCACTGTACAGAGAACTCACATCAGTTCCTGCCTCAAACACGGGGAGAACATACAAACTTCACACAGATGGGGCCATGGTTGGGAATTGAACTCGTGACCCCAGCACTGTGAGGCAGAAGTGCTAACCACTGAGCCACCGTGCTGCATGTACATTTTCTTCATATACATAATGTATATGTAGTAAACCTAATTGTCAGATTAAAATGTGGCTACAAGGGAATGACAGCTGCTGCATAACATCTTGCTCTGTGAGCTGAAAATGTTTTTTTTTTGTGTAAAATAATGTTATTGAACAGTGCAACACCTCAAAACAGTGATTGTAGTGTACCCAAAGAAGTTCTGCAGCAGCATTAAACACTGGTCTCGTTGAGATTTTGGTTCTCACACATGTGCCTACTTGATTGTGTCACTTGTCAAAATAAAATGCCAGTTTTCCAATATGTTATAACATGGGCATCAAACATCTCCGGCTCTTCATTTACTTCCCAGAAAACTTAGAAGACGTGACGAAACCTGACAACAGATAGTTAATCCTTTGATGTCACCTACATATGAGATGCATATTTTTCTCAAATACAAAGTGCATTTCTAATCCATTGAGCTCCCCCTTCTGCTTAAATAATGCAGAACATTGGAATGGGAGGCACATACCACCTTAATGCTTAGTCATTTCTACAGTGTATGAAGCTGAGAGAATTACAAAGCACAATGATATTATTAATATTTTATTTAACTTTACAAGAAGAATTTCTTTGTTTTTAAACTCACGCTAGTTGTAGTGAAACAGATTGGAGAGTTAGACATGCTTGTAAGTGACTTCTGATAAAATATACAATTAGACATGAATATGCCTATCACGATCATAGTAAATTATAAAAAGAGTTTCTGATTTTGTGGGTTTAAGCGACACGCTTCCAAATATTGTCATTCACCATGCAATCAGATTGTTACTCAATTTGGCTATAGAGATGGACGTGGAATTTGATGGATCTGGTCGCCTGGAGGTCGGACTGAATGAAAGTCTGACACTTATTAAAGTCGGACACTTATTGCAAACTTATGCAGATTGTGGTTATCAGAAAATCTTTATTTTTTGCAATCAGAAGTATACAAAGTTCTGATCATTTGTTGGTGGTTAGTTGAAGCCTACCCATGGGGTAATTTCAGGCAGATTTGGGGCTAGATTTACTAAGCTGCGGGTTTGAAAAAGTGGGGATGTTGCCTATAACAACCAATCAGATTCTAGCATTCATTTATTTAGTACCTTCTACAAAATGACAGCTAGAATCTGATTGGTTGCTATAGGCAACATCCCCACTTTTTCAAACCCGCAGCTTAGTAAATCTAGCCCATGGTCTGTTATGATAATATTGTCGCTTATGTTGCCAACTTTACATTACTGATTGAAACAGGTTAAAATTAGAGATGTCCATCGTGTTTAGTTTTGATTTTGGATATGGATTAACATTGTGTTTTGGTTTTGGCAAAACCGTCATCGCGTGTTTTGGTTTTGGTTGTGGATCCCTATTTTTTTCTAAAATACCTATTTTTTTTAATAAAATAACATAATTTGGCTCTTTTTTGTTACTACATTATTATTAACCTCAACAACATTAATTTCCAGTCAATTTTGTCAAGAGACAAGAACACTGCTACCCCTCCTGTTTCTGTATGAGCAGTGTCACTGAGCAATGTCACTGGAGGCTGGAGAGTGACAAGAACACTACTACCCCTGTTTCTGTGTGAGCAATGGCACTGAGCAATGTCACTGAAGACTGGAGAGTGACAAGAACACTGCTACTGTACCGAGCCGGCTCGCGAGCCTACTCGGACCCCTTAAGTTCGGGTGGGCTCGGTTTTCAGAAAACCAAGCCTGAGTATCTCTAGTTAAAATAGACGTGCTTTTCTATTTTCTGTAACATTGTATTTCAGAAAGCTGTGCAAATGATATCTCCCCTCTACACCCATAGATCATGTTTGTGGGTGTGGTGTACTATGCCGATATAGAATGTATTACAATGCTATTATGATCATGTCAAAGAATCAGGTCCTGTTGGTGGGTGTAGTGCTCTATGTCTGCACAGAATGTCCTAGAAATGTATTATACTCATGTCCAATAGTCTGTTCATGTTGGAAAGATGCATTTGTCTGTAAAGAATGACACAGGGTGCCTATTTTCTATAGTTACACAGAAAATCTGCACCAAATTATATAATAATTGTGGAGAACATTATAGTATAATTTAGCCTCAGAAAAAATACTTTCATTATATAAATGATGCCCTTTGAAATGTATTAAAAAGTATATGCTATGCAAATGCATAAAGGAGATCCTGATTGATACTTAATTGAGTTCTAGGCTCTAGGCATGTTTTACACAATGACCGCTGTGAATATTTTCACATGTTTTATGCATTATTCTAGTTGGTTTCATAATATTAATAGTGGCATGTATTGCTGCGATGGGTCACTGAAGTTCATATGTATGAAAAAAATAGGTACTTTGAGCCGGGGCGGTGAAAGGGGGGAACAGGTCGAACATACCCTTGGGGTCCCGCAGCAGTTGCAGATTATATAATACTGCAGTACCCCTACAGCTCTGGGCACTAATATATAATCCATCATTGCTGCATGCACAGAAGTGTGCAACTGCTGCTGAGTATGTGGACCAATAGCAGAGCTTGCATCTTCCTATTTGTCTGTGCAGTCACACACCCCCCTAAATTGCATCCTCAGCCTGCCGGTTGGATTAATGGTTAAACACCTCATGCTGCATGTGCACCCCACCCCCTTCCAGTGGGTTCATATTGATGATGCATCAGGGCCCTGTGACCACATATAATCTGTAATAATTTACACTAGGGGACACGTTATTACTTGATAAGTGATGACATCAGTATTCACAAATTATAAGCGATTACATCAGAACTCACAGTTTATACAGAAATGCTCTACAAAACTTTATACGTATATTATTAACATCACTTGTGTATTATATAATGATCATGTACGCTGTTCAATTCCTAGGGCTATCCAACAGCGAATTGTCCCCAGAAATTGTCTTTAAATGTCGACAGTTATAAAGGCATATGATGGTCTTCACGATTCATCTCTTCATTTTCTGTTGAAGTCGACAAATATTAACCTTGTGTAGTGCCAGGGGCTGTATTTGTTGTTTAGTCCAGCCTTAGGCAATATGTGGCTCTCCAACTGTTGTGGAACTACAAATCCCATAATGCTGACAGTTGAGAAGCTACGGGTCTACAACATCACAATTGGCATTAGGCTGCATTAATTTGCCCCTTCCCCCTATCCACCCATTCATTGCCACATGCACCAGTGGCAGGTGTACGCAGCTCCTGTTCACCACTGCTCTGCTATGCAGTGAAGGAAGATCTATGTGTTACTGAGCAGAAACATATACCTGAATTCACTGCTTAGTTATACTTAACTAAATAATATAACCACTGGGCTTATCCCCCCCCCTCCTCTGTGGCAGGTTGCATGTGAGGGGGGAGTTGCTTCTCTAGCTAAACAGGCAGTCTGGGACTCATTGGCTTGCAAGTTTGCATTGCACAAATGCACTGTGTGGATTGGTAGATTTGCACTCATGGGCGGGGCCAGTGATGTCACAGCATCTCAAAAGAATCAGATGTGACTAGGATAGTTACCTATATATATGGGAGGGGGCTTCATCTGCGGCTAATAGAGTGGAGAGTTAACACCTTGTTTTTCTGAATCCACATGCCTGAAGAGCTGGATAGGGACCGTAAAAGCACAACTTAAATACAGTGGGAACGTGTAGCGCCACCTAGTGATGCACTAGATAAACTAGGCCACATCTTCTGATAAGTATTTCTTGTGGCTCTCAAAGGCCTGGGGGTAAATGTATCAAGCTGAGAGTTTTCCGGCGTGTTTGTAAAGCCAATCAGATTCTAGCTATCATTTATTTAGTACATTCTACAAAATGAAAGCTAGAATATGATTGGTTGCTATAGGCAACATCTCCACTTTTCAAACCCGCCGGAAAACTCTCAGCTTGATACATTTACCCCCTGGTGTCAAAATACGTTCAGGCTGCAAAAATGCACTTTACTCGAAGTCAGGCCCAGTATTCACAAACTGCAAAGATCTCTTTTTATATTATTATTATAAAAACAAAACTAAAACAGCTGAACATCATTTTACATGGAATGCCCACGGCAAAAGGGAGAGGACAGCCAGAAGAGAGCTCAGGGAACACAGATACAAAAAAATAAATGACTAATTATGCAAGTATTTTTATAAAATATGTCTAGCTATGTCTAAAATATGTCTAACAGGATATACAAACCTTATAAACTCTTTAAACTCTTTAATGTATTTTGTTTAGAAGATTGATTATCAAATTGGTAAAAGTGATACTACGGCTGGGGGTAGCATGAAAGTAGCTGTATTATGAATGATGGTATGTAAATATAGCTCTGGCCGTGCATGTAATTGCTATGGTGCCCAGTTGAAAACAAGTGCCTTTATGGGCTGTATCTGTATTATTATATATTCAGGCAGTATTAGATTTTGTATTTCCTGAGGACAAAATAGTGTATGTTATAGGTTAGGTCATACTTGCCAACTCTTAGGAATTCCCGGGAGGCTCCTGAATTTCTGGGAGTCCTCATGGACTCCCTGAAGAGTAGGCAAGGCTCCCGCATTTGCCGAAATTCTCGGCAGTGAATGGAGGGGGTGGGGCTTAATTGTATCATTAAGCTCCGCCCCCTCAAACTTTTTCCCCGGATCTCTCGGAGGAGAAATCTTAAAAGTTGGCATGTATGGGTTAGGTATCTGTATCAGATTGGTAGAGATCATGCTTACCAACATTTCCTTGCTTCCCTCTTGGACATCCCCTTGTGCCACCGAAGCCCCGCCCCCAGTCTCATGCTTCCCTCTGGGACATCCCCTTTGTGTCACCGAAGCCCTGCCAGCGGTCTCAATTTGCGGCATTGTGTAACACAAATCTTGTCATTAAACCTCGCTTACACCCGGAAGAGTGTCTGCTTTTCCCAGAAATTTCGGGAGCCTCCTGGACATACTGGGAGAGTAGGCAAGTGTAGTAGAGATGTATTTTATGCAATTTGATTATTATGGGGCCCGGAAGTGAGGGCACTTCAGCTGTGCCAGGTCGCACATCCAATCTGAGGCCCCTGCTGCCCACCCAACAGCTCCACACCCTGCCTGAGGCACAAGGTGTAGCAGGCGCAGTGTATACTCAGTAGTGCCCCCACCTCCATCTTTTGAGTGCCGGAAGACTAGATCATCATCAACGGGCCCAGACTCAAATTTTAGTATGGAGCCCAGTGATGCACTTCAAAATTTTGCTATGCGCTCTGACATTTCTATTTACACCATATGTGTAAACTCCCAGCAACGGCACCATTGTTTTACCAAGAATGGACGGTGTATTTTTAAGCCACCCAAAACCTGAAATCTATTATTAGACAGAGTTCAATGTTTTAAGATTAAACTCGGTTTTCCACTTATATGTTATATGCTATTCTCGCGTTCTACTGTTATGCCTCCAACACTGCCGCGTTCATATCCTGTTTTCCAGTTCTGATTTCTGATGGAAACAACTAGAACTTCAGATTGAAATATGCAGAGTTGTTGTTGAGGCTGCTCCCTTAGTGCGCTGGGAAATACACAGAAGGGGCCATCAAAACAGCGAGTGTGCTGGAGAGCACCGTGAGACCACTGGAGACTTAACCTGTCCAACAGATTGTGCAAACGGCACATTGCAGGTCAGCAAAACACAGAATTTAATACATACCTACCTACCTTTTATACCTACCTTCTGGGAGACTAGTTGGTGACCGGCCTTCAGGTAGAATTGCTTACTGGCCCTGGATTCCGGTAGGTCTTTCAATAATCCCGGAGTTGCCCAGACATTATGGGAGAGTAGACAACTATGATTTAATGTTAATGTAGTAAAGACCACCTAATACTAAATATTACATTCAGCATGGAGCGATTTAGTAGCTGCTTGTGTTGTATGACCCACATGCATTGTACCTGGATGTTGGTTCAGTACACAAGTGCCACACAGACTGATCAAAGTTTGTAAATCATCAACACCATTTATTTATATAGCGCCACTAATTCCGCAGCGCTGTACAGAGAACTCATTCACATCAGTCCCTGCTCCATTGGGGCTTACAGTCTAAATTCCTTAACACACAGAGACAGAAAGACAAAGACACTAATACCGCTTTCATACTGCCGCCCCGGCAATATCCCGGGTTTTTCAAGCCGGGTTTTTGCCGGGGCTCGGAGCGTCCCAGCTCAGAATCACCATTCATACTGCACCTCGGACCCGGGAATTTCCCGGGTTGACCCCATTCATACTGCACAAGTCTGTGCCCTGGCAATTTGTGGGAGTCATCACCAGAGCAGTTTTCATTGGCTGAAAAATGGTGATGTCATTGAAAGGTGACTGTTTTTTTTTTCTTCCACGGGCTCCCACCGATGACATCATCCTCCAGAGACAGGCAGACAGCCAATCAGCTTGTTTTCTGTGCAACCCGGGTAGAAAAACCCGGGTTGCACCATTCATAGTGCAGGCAACCCGGGTCCAACCCAGGAATTACCCCTCGATAAATGCCGGGTTGAAGACCCGGGTTTTTAGACCCGGGATTTTTGACTTGTACCATTCATACTGCACCAAGACCCGGGTCCTTTGAGCTCGCCCCGGCAAAAACCCGGGATTTTGGTGCAGTATGAATGGGGTATTACTTTATCTCATCTGGTGTGACAGGTAATCTTTAAAGGTATGTAGATCTCATGTTATGAGTTTCACTATAGAAACACAGCAGCTATAGCTTTACATGGACTTATAGGACCTGATTCATTAAGAATCTTAACTTAAAAAACTTCTTATTTCAGTCTCCTGGACAAAATCATGTTACAATGCAAGGGGTGCAAATTAGTTTTCTGTTTTGCACATAAGTTAAATACTGACTGTTTTTTCATGTAGCACACAAATATCAACTTTAAATTTCAGTGTACAAATAAGCTATCGAGTATTTGTGTGTTTCCATTAATAATTTGTTCATTTTGATGTCGTTCCAGGAAAATGTTTTATGGTTTTTAATGTTTTTTTAGTTCACTTCACTTCACTTCACTTTGGGCAATCCACTTCTTGACTTTAAAGGGTATATTTACTAAACTGCGAGTTTGAAAAAGAGGAGATGTTGCCTATAGTCACCATTCAGATTCTAGTTATCATTTATTTAGTACAGTCTACAAAACAACAGCAAGAATCTGATTGGTTGCTATAGGCAACATCTCCACTTTTTCAAACCTGCAGTTTAGTAAATATATCCCTAGTTCTGAAAATTGATGTTCATTGCATGGCATTATTTAATTTTAAATGTAATATTCTTTTTAAAAACACATTAATAGCGGTATAAAGTCGTAATGCTACTTTTGTAAATTACATCCTTAATCCTCCTCCTCTGTAATGTAGAGAGACTCTTACTCCCTCTCCGTTCTATTTTAACCATTGTTGTGTCTTTACATTTTTCAATTTACCCCCTCTTCAGCAGTCCTTTATGTCATCTTCACACAGTCGTACTGAAGCCTTGAGACAGCACACATAAACTTCATGGCACCTGTTCAACTATTGATCATATTGTCATTCTAAGCATATAACAAGAGGCAGCCACAAAATTCTGTAGGTCTGGTGTTTACCAATTAAAGGGAACAATTTTATATTGTTGCTTCACCAGCCAAACTATACTGTTTCTTTATTCCGTACGCCCACGACCATGGACGGAACGCTACACCGTTGGGCCCGCATAGCAAAATTTGAAGGAGGGGACCCGGGGTTCAGTTCTGAAAATTAAATTCAATTGGGGCTTTAATGAGTATGTTTTGGACCCAGGAGCATGCTCAGATGCCGGAGGAAGGAATGACATCACTGAGACCCCACAGCCTTTGCACCCTCAGCAACGCGGGTCGTTCCACCACCCTCCTCGACCGTAGTATATCAATTTTAAAGGTGTGCCTATAAAGAGGCAACCTCAGGATTTTTTATTTTGAGAGTCCTGCCTGGGCCCCCCTTTCCCGCTGGGCCCCCGGGCACCTGCCCATCGTGCCCAGTCGGAAAGACGGCCCTGCATACAAATGTTTAAGGTAGGTTATGTAAGCAATGGATGCCATTTCACTGGCCAGGCAGCAGAAGGAAGGACAGTGGCCACCATTGGTAGCTCTATAATCGTCCACTGTCCCTAATTTCCAGGGACTGCTCCAGTTTTATATATTTGTCTTGGAAATTGCTTTTTCTTGAAGTCTCCCTACCTTGCAAAATTGACCAACTGCACAATCCAAATCCATCTTTTTCTGTATACTGAATGCATTTCTCATGATCAATTCCTATTTTACAGATTTTATACGTTTATATTTATTGAAATTGAGCATTTCTAATGTAAAAAAATTACTTTATAATAAAGTTCAGTAAATACATACTTGACAATCCTGGGTAGTACAATTCTCCTGCACCCTGCCTAGTGAAGTGGGCGTGATGGGGGCCTCCATGGCGTGATTTGTCAGGAATTGTGTCATTTTGACCCCGCCCCCAAAGTGGAATGACGCGATAGCAGCATTGCATCTCGCGGGGGAGGGGGCTAAATGACGCTGTTCGTGTTGCTCCACCCCCTCCGCTATGCTTCACTTTAAAAATGTTAGCAAGTAGGAGAACAGCGGTTCACCAAGGCTCACTTAGACGGAGCCGTGTGCGGTGTGCTAAGTGGTGTCTATCCAGCAGCAAAGTGTACCCGGAAATTATTTTAAAATGTTTTAAAGTATGTAAATCCACACCTAATGCCAGAGACCTGGGAGCGGAGACAGGTTACTTCTCTTATTAGATTATAATTTTTTGTGTTGTTTTATTTTTGCAATGAACATGGAAAAGCCAGAAAAAAAGCAGATTTTAACATTTTGACATTGTTATGTTGCCAGTTTTTCTGACTCTACGCAACATTATACAGACCTGTAAAGTGCACCGGACAGCAGTAATTTAACAGGGAAAATAAGCAAGCAGGATTCAGCCTAATATGGCAACCAGGACTCACTGTTTACATGCAATAATTTACAGAGCTTTGTCAGGGGCAGAAAAGTAAAGGTGATTTATATTCAGACAAGTTAGGTAAAGCGCTTGCTAGCAATATGCATCTCGGTCTTTGAAAGCGAGAGCTGTCCAGGAAACGGTAAGATAAATGTGCGAGGGGTGGTCAGTGAGATAGATTTTGCCCACACAGGTTCTGCTGCACATAATTTATATTTGTTTAAATGTCCAACAGGTATAAGATTTAGCATAACAGAGGCTGCAAAATGCTGGACGGTTTCTTAACCTGTTTGAGATTACAAAGTCAAAGAATGAGCTTATGGAGTCTTGGAACAGAAAAATAATCTATTTTTGAATAGGGTGAAAAGTTCTATCTCTGGCGAAAACTTGCACTTATTAGGGAAAGTACGCGGAATTCCTCCCTCTGAGACTGGCTCGGAGAAGCTCTGTTAATTTTTACCGCTTTGAACCAGCAGCCTTGGTGAGACTGTAACAATAAATTATAGTGATAGCGGATTTTCGGTAGAAAATCAGCCCTACTTTCATATATTAATGAATAAACACCTATGTATTTATAAGAGAGAAACTAACGTGGCCATATATATATTAGTTTCATTACAAATGAATATTAATGCATGACCTCCTCGAAAGCATCCCTACAAATAGTCCATTTTCTGAGGTCAACTCCCTTATTCCCTTTCTGTGAAAATTGTCCTTCTTTTTGAGTCTGGTATGTAAAACGTAGTGTATTATTATTATTATTATTATTATTATTATTGGCTAACAACAGAGATTGACTGTAATGGCATCTGCAATGTGTAGCGACCCTATAATTTAGACACGTCATGTCACATGCAGTTTGAGCAGGCCATAAAAGCCCACTCACGCGTTCTTTGGAATTTCAAATACAGTAAACCAAGTGCATATTCCCACTAGTGCTTTCCATCTAAATGCATGAGGAGCTGAATTTGGAAAATCAGGCAAGGGCGTATCTAATGTCTCTTGGACTCAAGTGAAAAATTAGAGCCTGGCCTCTCTGTCAGTCCCCCATTCGTAATAATAACCCCCAACACAAACCGCTCTTATATTACACATGCCCAGTGTATTAGCTGTGCTTTGTTTGAATCCCCTCATGTATATTGTCTGGCTTTCTTTTGCACCTTTGTGTATTGTCTGCAACAGCAACTTGCCGTTTTGGTTTTGTTTTTTCACCCTTGATAACTTGTCTCATAGGGGACTATTTATGAATGGGCGCATTAATCCCCCCCCCTCCCTCAGTAATTATCATCACTTACCACAACTTAAAGGGATGATGTACTGAAGCCATTTATTAAAATATCACCTGGGACAGCGCATCCAATAAGAGACTAGCCACTCTGGGTTCTAAACCGGGGTCTTTCCTGCACATGTGCAACTGCCGCGCATGCGTAGAGCCAATATCGCTAGTTAATGGAGTGAAGTACACAAAGGTTGTCAGAGAGGGATCTGAAGAGCCCTCTACTGAGTTGCTCTCCCCATTGGATTGAATGACTAACCCCATCTTCAGTAACCATCAGGGACAAGCCCTGAGCTTTTTCGGGGGTTGTTAAATTGGCCCAGACGGCAAACCCCATTGAAAATTATGGGGACTGAGGCCTAATGCGATACTTAACCTAATGCAGGAGCTATTATATCTCCCGTGTTAGACTTTTTTAAAAAAATAACTATGTTATTTAAAAATGCTTAAACCATGCGGAAAAGACGTCTCCACATGGTTTAAGGCTTAATACATAGGCTCATTGATCTGCAATATCAGTGGGACTGCGGAGGCTGCATTTGGGCATAAACAGGAGGATTTTGTAGAGTGACATCTCATGTGAGCATGAGTTCTCCACAAGAACTCACACTTTAATGAGATCATGCATGTGACAAGTATCCTGATTGCAGCTTCTGCAGTGGCCAGAAGCCTGGATACAAATATTACCTGGGGCAGGTGAGGGACACATTGGACTGTGCAGATTTTTGCCATTTGAAGTTTTGGCAAGAACGCAACAGGTTATAATCAGGAAACCTGTTTGACAGGAACCCATGTGTCACAAGTCCTCCTAGTAGTCACATAGAATCATATAACTAACTTTATACTATTATCAGTGATTAATAATATTAGTAAGAATATAGAGCAGGCGGAAATTGGCACTGTCGGCTATTGCCCTCTATACATTCCCCTCTATATAATTATACACATGCAGAGAGACAAACCAATCAGCTTTGATCAACCAAGTCTAACTTAGACAATGGAAGCAAATGTCTCATTGGTTGCTATGGCTACCGCACATTCACACTTTCTTTGTGATACACAATAAATTATACTTAGATTTTCCACTGCCTATTAGAGGGCGAAAAAACTATCATAAAATATGGTACATTGTTTTTTTAATGGGAGATATTGAAAAAAAAGTTAATTGCATTATTGAGAAGTGTAAGTCCCGGATGTCAAATAGATCCTCGGTCATTATTGTAGGCATGAATAATTTAATGTTGTCTCTGTTGCAAATTTGTGCTACCAGCCAGACTAAGGAAAAATCTGTAATAAATGTTAGGAAAAATTTGAAACAGAAGATTAACGTACAGGAAGAACAGAAGAGTGATAATACAGGTAAGAGATCTATTATTCAGAATGCTTGGGACTTCAGGTTTTTGGATAAGGGTTTTTTCCATAACTTGGGGAATAAATTTACTAAAACACATTTAAAAATGACATGTGTCTTTCTCGTGTTGCTCTGGTTTTCTCCTTTATTAAATTGTATAGTAATAATCCTCATTCTAACCGTGGGAAGAAAGAATCGGGGGGAAGAAAGAATCGGGGGTAAATGTATCAAGCTGCGGGTTTGAAAACTGGAGATGTTGCCTATAGCAACCAATCAGATTCTAGGGGGTAAATGTATCAAGCTGAAAGTTTCCGGCGGGTTTGAAAAGTAGAGATGTTGCCTATAGCAACCAATCACATTCTAGTTATCATTTGTTTAGTACATTCTACAAAATGACAGCTAGAGTCTGATTGGTTGCTCTAGGCAACATCTCCACTTTTCAAACTTGCAGCTTGATACATTTACCCATAGCTGTCATTTTGTAGAATGTACTAAATAAATGATAACTTAAGAGGCAGAGGCAGGGAACTATCAAGAACTTGACAGAGCACTGAAAATCTGATATCCTAAAAATAAGCTCCAAAATAGAGCTATGAAAGAAACAAAAAATTCAAATGAAATTGTAAGCCCATTCGCCTAATTTATAACTAAGCGGCTACAAGCTCTTAATGGCTGAACAAATGCACATTTCTCTCTGTGCTGAGTGTATTTCTCAGTATCTTTTCCTACTCTGCATAAGTCAAAATGAATTATAGTAGAGCCAACAAAGTACAGTAGAATTTTATTATGATCAGCTAGGGTGCAAAAAAATTAAGTAGTTTTACCAGACATTCATCATCATCATTTATTTACATAGCACCACTAATTCCGCAGCGCTGTACAGAGAACTTATTCACATCAGTCCCTGCCCCATTGGAGCTTACAGTCTAAATTACCTAATATAAACACACACACAGACAGATAGGGAGACAGAGAGACACACAGAGAGGCAGAGACTAGGGTCAATTTTGATAGCAGCCAATTAACCTACCAGTATGTTTTTGGAGTGTAGGAGGAAACCGGAGCTCTCGGAGGAAACCCACGCAAACACCGGGAGAACATACAAACTCCACACAGATAAGGCCATGGTCAGGAATCGAACTCATGACCCCAGTGTTGTGAGGCAGAAGTGCTAACCACTAAGCCACTTTGCTGCCCGTTCCCGTTTTTGCACCAACTGTTCGAAATGCAATTTCCAAAAACTTTAGGTTGTTACATAATTGTTTCCTAAATAGTAAACTTTGCAGAAACTTTCACAAAAAAAGTCACACAACCTTCTTGTTCACAACTGATGTATTAAACTGTAAATTAAGTCCCCACGACTTCACTGAGAATAACATTATAGAACCCATAATATACTCTGGTTTCTTTTTTCTTTGCTGCCTATATCTTACTTTCTTCAGTTTTCGTGTGCTTCCTATTTGGGTGGCTACTTCAGTATACATTAGTAAAATAAACAGTGTTATGTTAGGTAATACGTTATGTTATATAGAATCACTAAGGGCAGCCCTGAAGTGATTTATTTTCTAAGACCCTAGGCCAAAAGAAAAAAAGATTAAAGATTATGCTTCTCCAGTAATCCTGCTGGCTGGCATCTGTCATTGTTTTCTTAAGAACATATACAAACGTGCTGATAATACAGTTCCTCTGCATTTTTACAAGAAAAGAGACACTTTACCTTTTATGGGGTGTTTCAAGGTCTCTGTCGGTATTATATATGTGACCTTAAACCACAGCTTGATATATTCTGTCTGAAGAGTTAACGCCACGTGTAGCCCTGACAATATTTACTTCAGACCCCCATTTGTTTCACTAAAATGGAATACTTTAATATTTTAGATTATTTTCTAATAAAAAAAGTCTTTCGCCCCAAAGTAGACACACAAGTCTGAGCACTACGGGCCTGATTCATTAAGGATCTTAACTTGAGAAACTTCTTATTTCAGTCTCCTGGACAAAACCATGTTACAATGCAAGGGGTGCAAATTAGTTTTCTGTTTTGCACATAAGTTAAATACTGACTTTTTTTTCATGTAGCACACAAATATCAACTTTAAAATTCAGTGTACAAATAAACTATCAAGTATTTGTGTGCTGCGTGAAAAAAACAGTCAGTATTTAACTTATGTGCAAAACAGAATACTAATTTGCACCCCTTGCAATGTAACAAGACTGAAATAAGAAGTTTCTCAAGTTAAGATCCTTAATGAATCAGGCCCTACATCCTTTCACTTCACTTTTATGTTTTTAGTAAAGTTATATTCATATCTACAGGAGCCAGTATTAATATCTCTTAATAGATAGCGATAGATATATATATAGATATATTATAGATAGGGTCTTATTCAGAGTGTAACTTGCAATTGAAAGAGTCATAATGAGAAAAAAGCATATTTAGCGTTGGAGACGTGTCCGGTTCTGAATGAGTAGTAGCATATCAGCCTATAATACTACAGATACACCCTTCAGACACTACGGGCTAGATTTACTAAACTGCGGGTTTGAAAAAGTGGAGATGTTGCCTATAACAACCAATCAGATTCTAGCTGTCATTTATTTAGTGCACTCTTCAAAATGACAGCTAGAATCTGATTGGCTGGGCAACATCTCCACTTTTTCAAACCCGCAGCTTAGTAAATATACCCCTACGTCGCCACTATGTAATAAACCTTTTATTTTATATGCTACAAATGAAAACGCTGTGAACCATCATTTAACCTTGAATCACCTGTCTAATAAAGCACTAACAACTTCCTGTCATGTGTTATAAAAAGTATTAACCAAAAAACATTTTTGTTGCTAAAACACGCTTACAAAATCCTAATGTCACTAATTCCGGTTCGCTAGCTCCGGTCGATCGTCATCATCATCATCCGCTACTTGCACCTTCCCCTAACCACCTGCAAATATATAAAAAACTTTTTCTGCGCAGTGCGAAAAAATGCAAGAGGCGCCACTCAAAAGGGTTTACGTCTGAATCAGGCGCAGAATGTTCCCATTCTTAATACATTGCAAGTTATTACGGGCAGGGAAAAGCACAAGTCTGTAACACACCTATAACTATACTTGGTGGGATCGTTGAATGTTATTTTTAATTAAATCATGCGTTGTTATAACAAATGTACTTTTTATAGTGGCACTATATCTAACTTTGATTACAACCAACTGATGTCAGTTTGAGGGGACTCAAGAGAATTGTTTTATATGTTTTTTGCGTTTTTATTATTTTTTTCCTAGGTAATCCTATAGTTCTTGTTCCAGGTTTTCAAGACATGTAACAGTGGGTGAGATCGCCTTTCACACTGCAGCAACTGTTAATTTTAGGAGATCAAACAGAGGGGACATTGTTTTTCCACCTGCAAGTCAAACGCGGTTCTCCATTCCCAATGCAAATTGTTTTTTCTAGACTATAAAGAGGCTGTATAGCTTCAATTACTGGCATGTGCAGAGTACCTGCAATGGGTATTTATTTCTTAGAAATGTATTGGATGTCTGTTTAGAAAGCAATGTGGTAACGTAGATCAACAGGAAGATGCAACTTGTTCTATTTGTGTTTTTTACCCCTGTCTGTTTTCATGATATATAGAACTGAATGATTTTCCTGGCAAATCGTTATTCCTCTGTTGAATCACTCTGTCAGTCTCTACACTGGTTGCCTGTTTTCTACCGAATCCAGTATAAAATACTTTTACTAACCTACAAGGCCATCAACAAAGCTGCACCAACATACATCTCCTCTCTTGTCTCAAAATATCTCCCAACTCGGCAACTCCGTTCTGCACAAGATCCGCGTCTCTCACCCACCCTCATTACATCCTCCCATTCCCGAGTACAGGACTTTTTTTCGGGCTGCATCCACTCTATGGAATTCTCTCCCTCGCACATCAAGACACGTCTCTGGTCTGCAAGCTTTCTCTGAAAACCCACCTCTTCAGACAAGCTTATAATATTCCTCAACCACCCTCTTAAACTCACTACATTACCCTATTACCACCCGTTATACAACTACCCCTTGACCAACATTGTTGTGTGACAGGATCATTTAGCTTATGAGTCACTTTTACCTTTGCAGTCTGTCTGGGCCGACTGCAAATGTAGACTTAACCTCATGTGTCAAACTCTCATTGTCCAATAGATTGTAAGCTTGCGAGCAGGGCCTTCTCACCTCTTTGTCTGTTTTACCCAGTATGTTTATTAGTTTACTATGTTTGTCCCCAATTGTAAAGCGCTACAGAATATGTTGGCGCTATGTAAATAAATGATGATGATGAATGCCAAGTTAAAGTATCTACACAAATCCTGTGAAAGCTGTAGGATACAGTAATTATAGCTAGTGGAACTGGTAAAATAGCAACTTGGTTAATATGCAAATTAACAAGTTATGGAATATGTAAATGATAAGGGCATTAGAAGTCAGTTATCTAGAAAAATCTTTGTGTAATCTTTACCAATTGTAAAATGTTGCCGGGTATAAATGTTTTTAATAATATCTATCTCATACATATCTCTCACACGTTGATCAATTTAACCATCAATCTAACATTTATCTTTCTATACATTCATTTCATATCTTTCAGTCTCATACTTATTGATCTGTCTCATCATATCTATTTATCCATCTCATATCAAACTAATTTTCTGTCTGTCTATGTATCTTTTATCTATCAACCTATTTTTCTATATATCTATCCCATATCTATGTGTTCCTTTTGCTGACACCAATGGATTCGGTATGTAGATGGTTAGTTCACCCCGTTAGACCAACGCGTTTTGTCTTCGTTCACAGATCTTGTGGGATTTCCATCTAGAGAACTTTTTTCATCTCACTTGGGACTTCACTTTTATGTGTTTTAACAATATTACCCCATGTGCGTTATGTTTTAATTAATTTCTCAGTGTCATATGATGAGGAAGATGTATACTGATTCCTAAAGAGGAATATCCTTTATTGACATTAACACTTGGGAGAGTGAGCACTCAAGGTCAACACTATTGCTTGTATTGTTTATCTATATATATCCATCTTCAAATCTATTGACAGTGGTCGAAGTGGAAATTTAGAAGTGGTGGTATGAAAAATATAGTGGGGATGTAAGTGAATGGAATTTGATAGTTTTACAATGAAGGCAGCAGGAGAAGTGTCGGTATGCCATACCAGTGTATACACCCCCACTTCCACCACTGTCTATTGATCTATCTTATCAATCTCGCATCTGCTTATTTATGTATCTGTCTATGTATTTCATAGCTATCAACCTATCTATCCCATGTCTATCATACCTGGGTCAATATATTTATGTATATTGATATCTATCACATTGTCTATATATTAGTCTTTTAACCATATTCTAGCTGTCATTTTGTAGGGTGTACTAAATAAATAATAAATAGGGGCCTGATTCATTAAGGATCTTAACTTAAGAAACTTCTTATTTCAGTCTCCTGGACAAAACCATGTTACAATGCAAGGGGTGCAAATTAGTATTCTGTTTTGCACATAAGTTAAATGCTGACTGTTTTTTCATGTAGCACACAAATACTTGATAGCTTATTTGTACACTGACATTTAAAGTTGATATTTGTGGGCTACATGAAAAAACAGGCAGTAACGTATGTGCAAAACAGAATACTCATTTGCACCCCTTGCATTGTAACATGGTTTTGTCCAGGAGACTGAAATAAGAAATTTCTCAAGTTAAGATCCTTAATGAATCAGGCCCTAGAATCTGATTGGTTCCTATAGACAACATCTCCACTTTTGAAACCCACAGCTTGATAAATTTACCCCCAAGACTTTCTTAAATGATGAGTACAAACAGATTTTAAGGTCTTTTCCACTTAAGGTCTTAAGATGTGATTGGACCCTTTTTTCGTTAACGGTTAAATTCGTGCATCATTTATCCCCTTGAATAGTTTGTCAGTTGGCTGCTCAGTCGTAAAATGCTTAGTGTGGCAAAATTCACAAATACTGTTCATGGGACCACAGTTATGAGCATTGATATTCGTTTTATCAAAGTTACCGGCCTGAAGAATGGCATCTTGTACGCTGACTTTGTAGGCGTTGACGTGATATTACCTCTGTCCTGTTCGCTCTTCGATTGTTTTCTCTGTGACGGGCAGTTTGCTGAGGAATCAGATTTCCATGACGATAACGGTCACGTTCACGTTCTGTTCGGTCATCAGTCATAGTTTGTCATCGGGCTTTATCCCGCTCCGTCCTTGGTCTTTTTTGCTGCTTCTTGCTGTGCAGTTACTCCCGCAGCAGTTACACTTTGTTGCTTAACTTAATTAATATATTCCTATTAATTTAAAAGGTAAGTGCAAATAAAACAAATGGAGAGAAAATCGAGTAAATTTGGAATAGCAAAGGTCATTATAAATGGTAACTGCCGCACAAAAAAATGAAATAAACCAAACAAAATAAATCCAAGAAATAAGAAAAAATCTACTCAGTAGCAATAGTCAAGTACACAAAAGAGTCATTTGCAAACAATTTTCAAAATTTGTTTGTGTGTTTTGTGTGTGTATTTTTAAAGGTGAGAAGCAGCGTTAGCCTTTTATATATTATAGATTGGACCTCATTACATTCCTTAGATCAAGGTCCAGATCTAGGGTACATTCAGAGCCGTCTTTTCCACTGGGCACGGTGGGCAAGTGCCTGGGGTCCCCACGGGCAAGGGGGCCCCATAGGCAGGGCTCTTTCTTTGCGGTCACGTGGTCAGTTCAGGTGGCGATCTGGCTCCCTCCCTGTTCCCCTCCTCCGTGCTGCGCTCACACTGAATGTCGGTTGTGACGTCATCATGGCCGACAATTTCATTGAGAAGCGCAGGAGGAGCTACAGCGCGAGAAGCAATGGAGAAGCAAGTGAAATTCAAAGAAACAAAAATGAGAAAAGAAGAAAAAAGAAGAGAAAAGAGGGTGCAATCGGAGAACAAGGCGATTGAAAGGTAAGTGAAGGGGAGATTTGATTTCTTATTTGCTGTACATCAAGGGTGGCAGAGCAAGTACATTAAAAAAAAGTGATTATATACACACACATATATATATATATATATATATATATATATATATACATATATATATATATATATATATATATATATATATATATATATAGTCTGTGGTTGTGTAGGTAGGGGCCCCAGTGCTCTGCTTTGCTCAGGGGCCCATGGTGTTGGTAAGATGGCCCTGGGTACATTGTTAAAAGACTTTGGTCTGTCAGGCTTTTGAAGATGTGAGGCAAATAGAAGCATACATAGTCCAGAACTCAGAGACATTAATCAGTTGATGGGGTTGCAAATCAATTTGATACCACTGGCATTGGGCCTACAAGAGCATTCCAGACAGACAAGGTTAGTGTAAGACTGAATAGGTCTCTAGCAATTTTTCTTCATCGGGCTGATCGGTCTGAACTAACCTACCCGACTAGTAGCTTTACAGAGCAGCAACTGCTGCATGGAGTGTTCTAGACTAGCATACACATATGCACAATTTGCAAGAGCTGAGTCCATTGTGGTTGGTTATTCTGTCAGGATTCCAGCAGAAGTTTAGGAAACAAGCTCGTACAAGGATGTAACAAGTTGCAACAGTTATTAGTCTGGTGTAGTGTCTGTAATGGGTTGAAACAGGTAACAATATTCAAAAGTTGGATTTTGCAAGTGGGTTAAAATGGGTTAATTGTTGTTAAACATAACTGTAGAAGGCAGGAATAGGGTATGTACCACTGATCATGCCCAAAGCAACAACTGAATATCAGCACAGAATGTTCAGCTTGATAGAAGAAATCCAAGAGCCGAGGGAGCACCGAAAGTGACATAGAGCCTGACCCTGTCTATTAGATATCTATCAGGGTAGCTCATATCTGTGTATCATATCTATGTATCATATATCTGTAAATCTCATATCAATCTCATAATCTGTAAGTCTTTTTTTTTATCTCATATCTATCTATCTAGCTCAAATCTATTCATATCTAGCTCAGATCAATTTATCTCATGTCAATATATCTATGTATCTCATATCAATACTATATTATCTCCTATCTATTCATCTACTCATATCTATAAATATACTTCTTCAATGTTGATCTATGTTATATCTACCGCATATGTGTGCATCTCATATCTATTGTATATCTGTAGGTCATATCTGTTAATATATCTATTTTTGTATCACACCTATTTGTCCTTAGCAGTATATCTATATATCTCATAGCTATCTATTCATCTATCTCATATCTATTGAGCTATCTCATATCTACAATACACCTATGTATCTATTGAAAACTGTGTATCACTTATCCATCTATGTCATGTCCAAAGAGAGAGAGACTATGGTCAATTTTGACAGCAGCCAATTAACCTACCAGTATGTTTTTGGAGTGTGGGAGGAAACCGGAGCACCCAGAGGGAAACCCACACAAACACGGGGAGAACATACAAATTCCATACAGATAAGGCCATGGGTGGGAATCGAACTCATGACTCCAGTGCTGTGAGACAGAAGTGCTAACGACTAGGACACTGTGCTGCCCATAGTGAAGTAGAGTAGGAGAAGATGCTCTTCTTTAGACCTTGCAATGCTTACTTAATATTGTAGATGATAGACCAAGTTTGCCTTTACAAGCCATCGCCGCTTTAAACTTCCCCTGCAAAGTCGCCGATTTCCGGCGTCTTGCAGAAATCGTAACTTGGTACATTTACCCCCCGTAAATAACCAAAAAATAGATCCAATTGTCGCACTGTATCTTCTTGTCTAAAATACTGTCTAGTAATTGACACAGGAATTAGTGCTCTAATAGAGCCTGATACTATAAATAAATAATAATGTGATAATAATAACAACCCAATTCTTGATCTGAAACGCAGCTGTCTAGGGTTGTGTAAAGACAAACAAGACAGCGCTGGATTTGATCAAGAAAAAAACGTGATGCCCAAAAGTGAAATACAAATATAACAGTTTATTTATTGCACACAATGCTATTATTCAAATGCAAATGAATAAAAAAATGTATATAATAAACCAATAAAAATGACAATAAAAATAGCATAAAATAAATAAATACATTTACCCCGTGAACTGTGTCATGTACTGTATGGATCAATAGCCAATCTCTTTACATTTAGTTTGCAAAACTGCTTATATTTTAACCCCTTCAGTGCCAAGGATGAGTTGTACTTGTCTTGCTCACATACCTCAAAACACGAGCATGTCCAGTCCTCTGCTCTACAAAACAAATATGCAGAGCCTGAGGATGGGGGAGGGCAATAAAAGTGCCCGATCTCCCCCATCCTGACATCTTCACACTCAGGGGTATCCTCAAAGAGGGGAGCCTTATCTTTTAAACTTTGTGGCCCCTTAATAGATATTGTCTAGTCAACACATGTGATCATGAGACAATAACACCCTACACTACAGAAAAAAAAAAAAAATACCAGGAATGGGGGTGGGTTTTGTAATGCCCAGATCTCCCGCATCCTGGCACCAGGAAACTATGGAGACCCCTTGTTTGAAAGAGGATAGTCCCCTCGTTAAAATTATGTATCCCCTTACATAGGCAAACTGAGGGGGGGTTCTAGTGCCTGGAAACCCCCCTCCAAGCCCGGGGCACTGTAAAATTGAGGTGGCTGGACCCTGCTCCCGCTTCATACAGCTCTGCTTGAAAAGGGACAGCTGTGTGCACCTAACAGTAGTGCACGCAGCATTGCCCATTTATATTATAGGGATAGGAAGAGTTGGAGAGCAGCCAAGCAGTGTCTAAAATTATAGCCACGCCCCCAAGCATGTTGGTCACGCCCACTGGCTGTGTGATGTGGAAACCCCCCTCTACAAATCCTACGTTTGCCCCTGCCTTAGTAGTTATGGCCTGGTTATCACCAGACAATAACATTACTTACTACAGAATGTGTTATGAAGTCCAAAGATAAGGTGGGGTTATAATGCCCAGATCACCCCCATCCTGGCTCCAATAAACTTATGTGCATCAACATTTTATGCGGTAAGATGTCTGTTTTTAAAAATGGGCTGATCATATTTTTCCTACACATATTTAGCATTTCATACAAGACCCAAAAAAATACATTATCATTATCAAGTGCAGATTTGAATATCCAACCTATATGTAGAATACAGGTGTTTCTTTGTAAAATTTAGCAAAAAAAAAATGCAGGCAATTTCTTGCTGTTCAATCTTGTGCAATTTCAATGAAATATGACTTTTTTGGGCCATTTTAGGTAGATTTTCTTTCTCCGTGTCAGGAGGTGCATTTCTCACAATAAAAAGTCTTTGGAAAACGCAAGGTATTAAACAATTTACTGATATCGATGTCGGAATGTGGCCAGCCCAAAAAGTTCCAAAATAGGCTCAGCACAGGGGTGAGGAGAGCCTCAGCAGTGAAAGGGTTAAAAACGTTCTTGGTTACCTTTTTTTTTTTTGTATTCAGGGCAAGCACTGCTCTTGTGCACAGGTCCACTAAATTCATAAAATGACCCTTGAGGGCGCGCTCTGATCTATTTTGGAGCAGAACTGTGTTATATGTAATACCTTAGTATTACAAACATGTAGCACTAGTGCATAGCGCCCACACATATAGTGCACATATAACATATGCTAAAAAGAAAAAGGATGTGCAAAGTAAAATACTATGTTCCCAAGGAGTATTGACCAATAAAAATGTAATTATTGAACATTGCTCAAACATCAAAAATATACATTAAAGAAATAAATAATAAAGGCATCTAAAATCAGAATGCATCTAATATATGTAACTGGTAAAACTAAATAAGTCATCCAAAGAAGTATTGGATTGTGAAGACACAGAATGACAACTCTGTTCTTTCCGATGCGTGATCTCTGCTGTAAATAAATTGCCAGGTCGCAAACAGCATTTTTCCAGCGTTAGACTGGTTTCCTTAGAGTATCATTGCGAAGAGATAAGTTCCTGGATATTTAACTTCAATCATCTTCATGACATGAAAGTAATTAAACACATGTATAACACATGTATATTTTATATTCAATAGTACATTTTACTTTTATATATATACACTTATATATATATATATACACACACATATATATATATATATATATGTATATATATATATATATACATATATATATATATATATATGTATGTATATATATATGTATATATATATATATATATATATATATATATATATATATATACATATAAATATATATATATATATATATATATATATATATATAACACCCTTGATAATGAGTATTCTCATAACACAAACTAAAAACGATATACATATACAATACAACCAAACAATAATCGCATCTTGGTTATATTTAAAGATTTTTAACAATGTGTAATCTCTCTTAAAAATCTTCAGATTCTCTAGAAGGCACATCGTAACATATATCTCCATCTTACAGCCTTTGATCTTTACTTTACATAACCTATCCACCGAAACTCACATACTTGCTAATAAACAATAGAAATCTGCACACAACTCTGAATCCCTAAATCAGATGAAGAAGGACAAAGAAAGAAAAAAAAAATAACAAAAACAAAAATAGTAACAATAAAAAGTCTCCATCAGAACCACTTAAAGTCCCCCCATCCATTACATGACCAGAGTGGAGCTTGATTAACTGCTGTAGTTGGCTGATTGGCTGCTATCAAATTAATCCTGGTCTCTGTCTTTGTGTGTGTATTGTGGAAGTCAAATAACTGGATGAAGTAAACTAAACTGATCAATATTGTTTTACCGTGCAGTTGCGATTAGTACGCCACGTGTAATGACGCAATCGCACAGATTGACAACACACACATTTACATTCGCACTTACACTTGTAAATAATACACATTTATTAAAGTTCCAATCCACATTTATTTATTAGTAAAATGTAGTAGAGATTAATTATACATAGATAATATTAAAGTTAAGGTATTTATGGTTCAGATCCTCTAAAAGGTAAAGAGTTTGGTCTCATATTAAAGCTTATTTCACCAGCATTAAACCGGTTTTGACAGAGTAGCGATCGCATCTAGCAATGTGAGATTAATACTCAAAGTACTTTGTTTATGGGTCAGTTTAAACTGGTTATTCGGCGGGAAGACACGTAGGCAGCAGTTGGAGTAAGTTGCCACCCATCCTTGGAAAAGATGAAATGAACTGACCTATGACCAGCAGTCTACTGAAACATCATTAACCCTGGACCAATGAAGTGTTATCTGTGTATATTCATGACATCATCACCGTTTATGCTAATTCAAGCTGCATATAAGCTCCCTGAGCCAGTGTTTTCTTTCTCTCTTTCTGACTACAAAGATGAATATCGACCTGGGCCCAGGGAACGCTGGCGTAATGTAATGTATTTGGTTTATACTTTTCTGTTTATTGTTATATCTCTTATGCTTCAGCATGGCTTGCTGTAAAGCCTTCTTTCTATCTTTTGCTAATAAATATTTTTGTGCGTTGGAACCACAATAATCGCATTGGACAATGTTTATTGGTAGCGATAAAATGAACATAACAGCATGTTAGGGAATTTAGACTGTAAGCTCCAATGGGACAGGGACTGATATGAGTGAGTTCTCTGTACAGAGCTGCGGAATTAATGGCGTTATATAAACAACTGATGATGATGATGATTGATATAAGTAATCAAATAATCGAAAAATCTCTAAAAATAGACTTGATAAAACACTGGCAGATCGAATAACCACCCTATCCCAGACTATAATTACATTGAGACCTGCTGGGAACATGGAACCAAACTGGAAAATCCAATATGCTTCCACTTCACACAGTATGCTATATTCATCCCCTAATCTGGTGGTTGTCTGAATGGATTCTATACCTTGTCGAAGTCAGCAAATTGGATAAAGTCATTTCAATTAATATTGAGCAAACTTGGTTGTCTTTGTCTGAAAATATGCGTAGAGCACGCTACGGCGTGGAAGGGCGTATCCAGCCGCAACACGTGGCAATAACAGTTTTTACACTTTTATACACATTCACATGAACACACACATTTGTAATTAGTACACATTAATTGTAGTTGCAACACATAGTTATTTATGTCAGAATATAGCAGTATTTATGTTCAGTATTATAAGTTATATGCATGTTAGTAAAACATAAGGTTCAGGTTGCAGGAAATGTGTCATGTTTGGTATCATTTTAACCCCCTATTCATCAGCAGTTTTCCGGTTCATTCGCAGAAGAGATCGCACATTGCATACCCTAGTTAATGATGTTAGGGAATAAATGTTTAAAGTGATTCCAACTGTAAAATGCTAATAGACTAGTTGAAACTGGATTCTTGGTGGGAGAGTTGGAGCACATCCCCTGGAGAGATGACCCCCACCTTTGTATATTTTGGTTTGAACTGGCCTATGACCTGCAGTACACTGGACCTTCCTGAAGCCTGGACCAATAGAAGCAAGCCACATCATCTGCATTGTTTTACTGTATTTCTGACTGCATATAAGCAGGGGCTCTGGAGCTAGTGACCAGTCTTCTTTGATCACAGACTTTAGACCTGAATGACTGTTCACTGGATCCAGGGCGCCTGCGATAAGTAACGGCTGTACTTATTATTATTTCGCTTGAATTATTCTGCTACTTTTGGATAATAAATATATTTGTGTGTTGGAAACACAAATCGAGATTCGACAATTATTATTGGATAGCGACAAAAAGTGCATAACAATTCCTAACTCTGTTATATGAAATATTGGTGTAGCGAACAATATCTGGAGATACTATGTGTCTCAACTCTCCTTATAATATTTTGCTTATGTCCAACGGTGCATGTTGTACGACCTAATTATTATATATACGCACCTACATTCTATGAGATAAATCCCAAATGTCGTTTGGCAATTGATAAAATTCTCAGTCATACATTTTTCATGTGTCACAAATGATTGAAATTCCTGACTTCTGTACGGTATTAAATTACATGTAATGAATCTACTTTTGTAACACTTAAAGCAGCCTACAGGTTTATCTGGTAACCATGAAAGATTACCTGGCAAATTTCTACTGTTCGGATTTTTTGGGGTTTGTTTATTAAAAAAAAAACTCGGAAATAGTTTGTCTCTAAGGGTTTTAGACCTTCAAAAGATGACCACAGGTTTGTCTGGTAATATGGGTCTAAGAACAGTCTACGTTTAACAATGCAAAGGTTTTATCAATTATATCTCTTACTTGATGTGAGCATGAGTTGTATTTAGAAATAAAGGATAGACACTTAACAGTTTGATTATTAGAACTTTTTGGGGATTAACAAAGCGTCTCTAACAACTTGAGCTACCTCCTGGTAAGCTAAATGTAGAAGGTGAATGGAGTAATGTTGGAGAAGATGGGGAAAGAAGGACCTGCTCGTGAGAGCTTACATCCTAAAGGAAAGGGGAAGACACAAATTGGGTAGCACCGAGTGGAGGGGTGGAGGTGATGGCTGTGGCAAAGGAATTAGGAAACGGCTGATAGGATTAGGATCCCAAGTGTGGCACCTAGTAGTTAAATAATTTGTGGGAGCCAAACACTGACATTTTAGGCACCAGAAAAAAAGGTGAGGACTCCAGATCTCCAAGGCCACGTCCATGATCTGCCAAACCACGACTCCGATTGGGTGTAGCCCCGAAACCAAAAGAGCAGGACAACAGCTTGAAATATTTTCCTTCTCAAGCAACAACATAATACAAACATAACAAAAATATACACTCATGTTTTCCGTGGTAGCTTAGATACTCAATGGAATAAGTTATATCCCAGTATTAGAGATGAGCACAATCACAGGGAAATGTAATGCAATTGAAGATTTTAGGCAGAACTTACCATCTGACATAGGTGCCCAGCTCCACTATTCATACGTTCCGGTGATATTCTCTTAGAGTTTCACCTTTACTTCAGCATTCCACAGAGTGTTATTCTGCACTGTATATAAATAGTGCTGATATTATGATGGTGCATTAATTCTGCTTTGTAGTGTGGTTAGAGTAGGACTGAGAAAACTTAAGGCCAAATTCTACTGCCAAGGGTTTTGGTCAATTGCAGAATGAGGCGTATATACAACGGAACATCTTCGAATATTCCACTCATTTCTTCCCAGTATCACTGGTGGATCCAGTCTGTTCGATGTCTAAAAAGTGGTTTAATAAATCTTATTTAAGAAAACTGCACTCAATTTTTCCCACTAGATAAATATGATCCATATAATTCAATACATAAACATAAGATACATTATTATCCTACCAGTGTGTGTCAGTGCAAAACCTTGCTGCAGCCATGATGTATGGATATAAAAGCGTTGGAGATTTAAGGCATATGAACTTAAGGTTGACACATTAAGGCTAACAAGGGGTCGGGGAAATTGGGGGAGGCATGAAATCACCTGAGGGACTAGAAACCTCTTGTGACATTAACCTACATTTTCTGTTGCTGCACATACCAGCCCAACCATCAGTGTGAGCCCAAAACCACTTGGCACTAATTTATTCATTCACGTTTTTGTAACAAGGATCAAAGTGTACTGTGACTCTTATGGGTTCCGGATCCCCAAGATCTAAGGGAGTGATGTGGCCCTGAGGTTCTCCCCCACTGATCCTCCACTAGGAATGGGCAGAAGACTTTGGGCCTTGGGTGCAGCCTTATAGTGTTATCGCACCCCTGTAGACTTGCAGCAGACTGACAACCCTTTTCTCTTCCTACCCTTGGGCAGTTTTTTGTTTTGCTTTCTATGCACGAAAGCACCGATTCCGGGCTTACAATACAAAAAAGTGGAAAAAACAGCAATATTAGGCCCAAATAAGACTCAAAAAAAGATCCATATCTGAACCTGATAGTATCATCCTCAGCCAGGAATGCTATATGTACTTTGTAGAATCGCTCAACGAAATTAACCTATTTGAGGATTTCAAATATGTATGTATAAAGCATATGTTTTCACATCCATAAAATTATGCTAACTCATGCCTAGAGAAAACAGAAGGGTGCCCCGGAACCCCCCCCCCCCCCCCCCCCAAAAAAAAAAAAAAAACCCAACAAACATGTAAACAGAGGACTTGCCAAATTCATACCATATTCCTCATTACAAGTGGCCCATATATTCAGAGGAGGTCAATTAAGCAAGCTCCCAGAGCACTACAAAACGCTTTGGCTTTGCACTGGTGCAACCAGATGGCCTATCCCAGCGTACCCAAAGGTGAATGTCTATTCCCGTTTGGGCCATGTCTCTGCAAAACCAGGCGTGGTAATATAATATCTCACTCTACGAAATGAAAACAGGTTTATTGCATTGCTGTGCAAAACTAAATGCACCAATTCCTCTCCTCTGCCTGTGCAAACGTCTCCCCGAACGTGGAGGACAACTGGGCGTTACAAAATGTTAATCTAGGCTCACTTGAGCCAACCAAGGTGCAGAGTGGACACAAAGCCAATTTTGCACTAAGCTGTGGACATTTTGTGCTTCGTGAATGACCTCCAGAGTTCTTAATACCTCAATGTGTAACTGGAATACTGTTAGAACTTGTAGAGGAAAGTTGCAGTAAATTGATAATATTATAAGGGAGTCTTGGACTTTTCCAGTAACACCCGGGGTTTCCTGGAGTCAAGATCGTGCCAGTTTATTAGTGGGATAAGTTGAGCAGCTCTATAATATGACTCAATGTCTGGAACACCCAGGTCGCCACGCCTAGGAATCCTAAACAAAACTGTTTTGTGAACCCTGCATTGTTTGTTGTTCCAAATAGAACAACGTATCGTGAATTGTACAATCCCAGAATCCTTCCTAGGAAGTCATGTTGGCAGCGTTCCAAAATATTAAATTCTAGGCAGAAATGAAAATTTCAATGGCAAAATGGATTAAATTTAGCTGATTTGTCCAAGTCAGTGCCCACTGGTTCATCTTTGGACATAAGTCCCTTTGAGTGCCGTATCTTGCATGAAATAGCTCAGAAATGGACCATATGCTAATGAACACAATTGCATGCAATTCACGTGAGAACAAAAAAGACAATTGCGATGCTACATCTTGAAGCGCGGAACAGGGGAGGATAGGGGTGGATGAACGTAGGCAATGCACAGTGACAGCGTGCCAACGCAGATTCAAGTCCTGCTTTTCTCTTACATACTTGTTTTTTAGCTGTATCTTTTGCAAAGTGTAAGTGCCATGTGATAGTGATGCCTGTCATGGCATAGTCTTTGTATTAAAAACTACACATATGCATGTCGCTGAATAACACTAAATAGCACAGAAGGGGCCTGATTCATTAAGGAACTTAAATTAAGAAGTTTCTTATTTCAGTCTCCTGGAAAAAACCATGTTACAATGCAAGGGGTGCAAATTAGCATTCTGTTTTGCACATAAGTTAAATACTGACTGTTTTTCATGTAGCACACAAATACTTGATAGCTTATTTGTACACTGAAATTTTAAGTTGATATTTGTGTATGTAATGGTGAGGTTTTGGTCAGATTTTATATTGCAACAAAAACATTCAATTCGGCAAACTTTTGATAAAGTTGGCTAAAGCACTCTTGAAGGACGTTCTTTCTACTTTACATAGGTTCTACATTAATACTGACATCTTCCTGTTTGTTCCTTAGAACTAGCAATTCTAAAAAAAACCTCTTATTTTGTTTTGTGAGCAGCACAGACTGTGGCAGCAGGAACATTATAAGTGGTGTTAGCTTTCAGTGATAGAATATGCAACAGTCAAATCCTCAAAGATTGTCAATTGTTTCACAGTGTTCTGTAAAATATTTGCCCCTTGTTCCACATATTGCTATGAAATTTCATCAGCGACCGGCACCACAAGAGAACAAATTGACCATTGATGTCGCCCCTGCTCTATCTGTGAATTTGAAATCTTCTGATACATTATGTGCCCTTCCATGAAATGGTGAAGCAACAGCGAAATTTGAAAACTATATCGTCAGAACCTCGTGAGTCTGTGAAACGGTTCAACCATGAAACTTGATTTGCAAGAATTTTCACCATGTTTTCACTCGACTCTACACGTCTCCATGTAGCCACTAAATTGAGTGTTGTGGGGATCTTCTTCATGGTAGGGTCCGTAACAACACTGATATCTGCTGCTACAATAATCGCATCCATTACATACGGTATAATTGCATTGATCATACATGTAAAAAAGTATGATCTGTTGGAAGTTCTTAAGCATTCACTACATTTACATCAAAATCAAACAATTTACCTGATATGTATCGAGACCTACAGCCAGGAGTTTGATAAAGTAAACTACAAACACAGAATATCTGCATTCATTGGCCAATAATATTGAAAAACTTTTTACCTCTTTTATGGAGCATGAAATGTCATGATATTTTGGGACACTTACTTTTTGGTCATATTTGTGTAACAATCTGGGGCCTGATTCATTAAGGATCTTAACTTAAGATACTTCTTATTTAAGTCTCCTGGACAAAACCATGTTACAATGCAAGGGGTGCAAATTAGTTTGTCTGTTTTGCACATAAGTTAAATACTGACTGTTTTTCATGTAGCACACAAATATCAACTTTAAATTTCAGTGTACAAATAAGCTATCAAGTATTTGTGTGCTACATGAATCAGGCCCCTGATGTGACAGCTTCCCATAGTTTATATGATATAAAACATAACCTTGTTTATTGAGTGGGAATCTCACACAGAGATAGACCAGTTTAGCCTGTGCACAAACTGGAACCTATAGAATGTTTAGGCTTTGTAACATAGAAATTCTTTTGGACCACAGCCACTGTCAGATGACAAAACAATAGTCCAAATATGAAGGGAGGTGGGGAGATCATATTGGTTCAGCACGGCTGCCAAAACTAAAGTGCAGAGCCATAACTGGTGCCAATAGTAATGTGCAGAGTTTCAGGGGGTGAAACAGCCAAGGGTTGTGCTGTCATTTGCTTAGTAGAGTGATATGAATAGTAACTCTCTATGCCCAGCTTTGTCACAACCAGCTCATAAGTATTAATCAAAGCTGGAGCGCTTGGATGCAAGTAAAATCACATTCAAATATGTAGTATCGAGAGCAGTTTACTGGGCAGTCACACTTCCAGCCTGCAAGCGTCATTCAGGTGTTATGAGAACTGTCAGCTGACAGTCATCATCATCATCATCTATTTATATAGCGCCACTAATTCTGCAATGCTTTACAGAGAACTCACATCAGTCCCTGCCCCATTGGAGCTTACAGTCTAAATTCCCTAACATACACACAGACTAAGAGAGAATAAGGTCAATGTCAGGATTCGAACTCAGGGCTTCTGCCTCTGTGGACTTCTGCTCTACTGACTGAGCTATTCTGGCTACTGGGCAGTTCTTTGTCTTTATTCTGTGTTCCAGATCAGTTCCTGTGATTTCCTGATTTTCCAGCATGCCTTAGCTCTACCCCTTGACTTCCTATAAAAGCCTGGCCAGTTCCTGTCTCCAGTGCCTGATTATAGTGCCTGATTATAGTGCTCCTTGCCTGTGATAAGCTCCTTCTCCTGTTGCTCTTCCTGGTTCCAAGCATTAACTACTCATGTACCGACCTCACCTTGCCCTCCACTTTGCCTCTTCCTGAACCTTTGGACCTCCTCGCCTCACTGTGTACCGAACCCGGCTACGTTGGACCATTCTTACCATCAAATCTCCTGTTGGCCAGCCTTCCTCTCTGCCACTGGGCTCCTATCCTATCTCCGGACCGTGACAGTCAATTTAATAGGAGCCAATTAAGCTACTAGTATGTTTTTGGAGTGGAGGAGGAAACCGGAGCATCCAGAGGAAACCCACACAAACAGATGGAGAACATATAAACTCCACACAGATAAAGCCATGGCCAGGAATCGAACTCATAACCCCAGTGCTGTGAGGCTGAGGTGCTGACCACTGAGCCACCGTGCTGCCCCATAACACTGGGACGAATGGGGATAGAAGTACTTGATCATTTATTTTGTTTTTAACCAAGGAAAAAGTGTGCTTTATTTAAAAAAATAAAGCAATTTTTCTGGTATGAACTCTCTGCTATTGCCATACAGAAGTTGCAGTAGCTGTACTTGTAACACTGCTGTACATGGTAAATAGACTTCCCATTTCTGCCAGAGAAATGGCCTTTTCTTAAATAGGCCCCTATATGTGGGGGTTATAAAATTCTTATAAGTTTTATATCAATCTTCAAATGAATAAGTGTACAGTTAGAAAACCTGTGTAAAATTAATTTTTAATTAAGTCAAATATTCACTTTAAAATAAGGTTAATGAGGGAATGTGGACAGGCCTAATGGGTTCTGGGTATTAAGGGCCTGTCTTATGTTACATAATAGTAATAATAATAATAATAATAATAATAATAATAATATATTATGTTGTTTATTTATGCTATTTTAACATTGTTTATTTTTGCCTTTGCTTAACTACGTTTCAATCCCTATGTAGGTCTTCTATGTCTGTATGAGATCCTTACACAACAGTTAAGTCTCGTTGATCGTTGAATGTTGATATTTCTCATTCCAGTCACTGATTTATTACACAATGTTATTTTAAACATAAAATTAGGCACGCTTTTTATGACTGCATCCCTGAAAGTGACTTATGGATAAAGAGATTTTCGAAGACAAACATACAGGGGGGAGTTCAGTTGGCTCGCGAAAGTAACACGACCTGCGCACTATTACCATTACTACGGTATTAGTGCGCATTATTGCTGTTAGTACGGTAATTTTAAGGCTGATTTGTGCTCGCAGCGCTGAGACCCGTGAGCAGAAATCTGTTTTAAAGTTTCCATACTATCGGTAAAAGTGCGCAGGCCGCGTTATTTTCACGAGTAGAGCGGCCAATAGAATTTTTATTTTAAATCGCCTATTTTAATAAACGTTACGATGAATACCAGAAGGTTTGGTCTTTAATACTATAAGCGCTCCTACTTTGACATACAATAAAGACTCCTAGTTTGACAATTTGAAAGAACTTTCCCCCGTGCTGATTAACTTTGCGTCGACATTATGTAGGATGTATAAATAAACATATAAACAGAAATATCCAGATGGGCTTTGCGTGTGCATTAAAGTTAATGGAAGAAGATCCTAGACTTCTATGTGGCTTTTTTTTTCCACCTAGCAGCTGCCAGCGCTGTTTTCTTTAGCTCAAGTAGCGAACCACTTGCTTTCAAATAACACGCTTGCCAGCCATGAACCCCTGTTTATTTAGTGAGGTGTGTAAGAACTCTGAACTGCATATGTTTCTATAAAAAGTTTACACAGACATCTAGAAAATTCAATCAGTACTACTCGTGTGTCACGTGGACATTAAATCCCCTCCTGGAAGTTTTTTTTTTTTTTTCTTTTTTTTCTTTCAGTAATACGGTATGTCTACCACTCCACCTAAATATAGAAGCAAAGAGGCACATTCTGACATCTCCTGTTACAGATTCACA